>NW_006264220.1:29619-34635 GCF_000469605.1 Apis dorsata | reverse complement strand
ACAAATTTTTAATTAGGTTAAAATTTAATGCTTAAAATCAAGATTTTTCAGAAAACGAATTTCTTTTTAAGATTTTTCTTCAATTAATCTTATCTTTCAATAAAAATGTATACAGTAATCCTAAATTATTAGGCGCTCAAAATCAGTACATCATACAATATTTTCATCACATTATCAATTTATTTTTCAGAATTAAAAATAATTATAAATATTTATAAAATATCTATTTTATATTTAAAATAATATATATATATATAAGATAATCATTCAGGAAAGAAAATAAAAAGATGATATTATTAAAAGAATACAAGAATTTAATGTACGTTGAAATTTAATATAATGAAACACGTAATTTTTTATAGATAATAGAATATGCTGGAAAATTTGAATAATGATAAATAAGATTTGATTAAAATATATAAATAAAAATAAATAAAAAATAAAAAAATATATATAAGTAATATATATAAATAATATAAATAAATATAAGTAATATATATATTTAATATAAATAAATTTATTTCTTTTAAAAAATTGAAATTTATTTTTATTTTTCGAATGATATTGAAAATATAAAACATATACATTATTATATTCACAATAAAAAATATTAAAATTTTTATTCTTTTTTAAAAACTTACATTTTCATTTGAAAAAACATTTTCAAAAAACTGGTCCAACTGACTACAAACACTTATACGGATATTATATGGATATTATAGAAAATATACTTTCATATTTAAAATGTAATAACAATCTGTCTATAATAATTATAATATATCGTGGATGAATACATATGTATACAATACTCTCAGAATTTCGATATACAATAATTTTTTCCTTCCTAATATAAGCCTAAAATCTTAGATATTCGCATATTCTTTTTTTTTATTTATTTCTTAATTAATTTAATCTTTGATTATTAATTAATTAGAAACACTTCATACATTGAATATATTTCTAATTGTATATTATTGAAAATCTATTATTGAAAATTTATTAATATTTTAATCTTTAGTCTACATGATAAATTATAGAGAAATTCTTCAGAAAATTAGAAATTGAAATTTGAGTATATAAATTCGAAATAAATGGCTGACTTAGGATTTATTGAAATAAATGTACTATTTTAATATTAATATAATTAATAGTTAATTACTATATTTAAGCTTAGAAATAACATTTAACATTAAATGCAACAAATTTTATGAATTATCATTAATGAATTTAATGATAAAAATGATTAATGGATTTCTATACATATGATACATATTTTTATGTCTATGTCAATCTAGTAGATTGTTATGAAGCGGTCGGGTAACTTGGTTTTTATTTTCAATAATTCGAGTATCTCTAATAGCCTAACAATAATGAGCAAGCATAGTTTTAACGCTTTAGATCTTTAATTTAAACAAAGATACTATAGTAACGATCACTTCACAAGCCATACTTGCACACTACGTATAATGGAATACCGTGGAACGCAAATATCCTGACTCACGCGCTGCGGTGCGATCCCGTAAAGACTCATCCTTCGAAATCGTCCTCCAACATGACATTGGTCCTTCCAACCTCCTCTCAGTGTACACTTTTCCCCCGAAAAGCAAAGATTGAAGAAGAAACCAATTCCAGAGAATCTTGTAGTCAAGTTAGAATAGAAATAGAAAACTAGATAAATAGAATTCAGCAATGATATAATTTACATCAATATATAATTAGAATTATTACAGTTAGCTACAAAGAGTAAAAGTACCACCATTCGTTTACTCAGAGTTCATAATCTAAATGAATGTATATAGTCCTACAATAGTAGATGATTCTTCGAATCAGTTTAAGCATCTTATTTGTGCAATACCAAAGTCGTTCATCTTTCGACTTTAACATAGATAGTGTGATTAAAGAGTATTTGAAAATTTATTATTATGTTATTATGTTATTATGTGAAAATAATGAAAATGTTATTATTAATTTAGAAAACATAAATAATATCTTTTTTTGATAAACGTTAAAATAAAATAAATGTAAATTAAATTATTATCTTTATGTAATAATAATATTTTAATGTATAATAATTTATTATCAGAACTATATTTGTTTTGGGAATTTCATTATTTCTTATTATGTGAATAGCAATAAAAATATTAGTTTATTTTATAAATTTTGCGATGCCTGTGTCAGTGATTAGATCATATTTATAATATTTACTATATTGATCGCACTACTAAATTTATTTATATATATATATATATATATATCACGTAATTTATTTTACTACAAGATTGACAATCATTTATTTGCAGGTTTAAGATTTGATGAAACAAAAAATTCAAAGCTAATTTTAACATGAACATGTGATTTATAATACAATTTAAAATTTAATTTAATAATTTCATAATTTATGTCGAAAAGATATATTGTGTTTAGATATTTTGCGAAGAAATGATGATTTTAAATTTATAGAATTTTTCTAAAAGTTCTATCTTTTATAACTCTTTAAATATTTCAATTTGAAAAATTGCAATTAAAATGTATATAATTACTTGGCGATATTGATTTAACTCAGATTGAAAAAATAAATAATACGATAGGTATGTTTGATAATTATTGAAATAAATTATTGATTATTATCCATAGTTCGTCTCCATTGATGATTTTATTGTCTCACAAGAATATTTTCATTTAAATCCTAATTAGATATTACTTTTTCTTTAAAATTTTATATGAATAGAATTTTAAAATCATTTATATTATTATTAAAACATCTATATATTTTTAATAGTATATGAAATTTGGAAGAAAACAGAAATAACCATTTTTACTTGGAAATGAATTAATTAAAAATGACATGGCTAAGATTCGGCATGTAACAAATAATAATTAACATCACTATGTTCGGTGTTGAAGTATAATAAATATTATAATCCCCGAAATGAAAACAAGATAATTGTTTGAATTTCATATTAATGACTACATGAAATATTGAATGAAATGTAGAGATATAGTTAATTGTTAAAAATATAATGTGAAAAAATTGGATAACATGTTGGTTCAGAATTAAAATCAGAATTTAGTTGTATTAAAAAGTTATATGAGCTTAATAAAATCAAGAATTTGTTGATTTTTATGTTGCAAAAGTGAAAATTGCAGAATAGAAATATTTGAAAAATATTTGATTGTAAATTGTGATTTAGAATACATTTTAGCATTTATTGAAAGAATTTGTATTAGATTTTTTAAAACTAACGAAATAATTGTTTTTGTATTTCATAAAATATTTTTATTTTTATTTTAATTGCGTTTTATGATTTATTGTAATCCTTTAAATGAAGAAATCCCGAACAATGAATTTAGATAGATTTTACAATAAACATATGTATAACTATATTCTTAATCTTAATCTTAATCTAATTATATTTATTGAAAAATGCTGATATTTCATTATAATTTAGCGGCGCACTATTATCTTAATAGAATAAATTTTTTTAATTTTTAATAAAATTGAATTTAAAAATTCGTTTATGATTCTTATTATGACTTTATAAATTCAATCTCAATTTTCTCAAAAAAAAAAAAAAAAATAATAATAATAATAATAATAAGCGATAAAATTTTATTTTATATTTTTTGCTTATTTTTATCTATAACTATCATCGATAGTTTCTTTTATTTAAGAAATAGATAATAATAGATTTTAGTTATACATCAAAATTTTTCGAATTCTATGTAAATAATATAATTCGTTTTCTAATCAGAAAATAGATTTTAGATTTTGTACTAAAAAATTTTTCAAACTTATTTTATTCGAAAACAAAGTCTGAGATAAGAAAATTTTATTTTATATTTTCCGATTATTACTAGTTATAATATATATATAATATATATAATATACAAATACTACTAGTTATAAAATATCTTGTTTAAAGAAAAAATTGTTAAAAAAAAAAAAGAATTCAAAATTTTAAAAATTTATATTCTTATTCAAAAAAAAGAATAAAAAATGTCAATGTACTACAATCCTTTTGACATAAAATCAATCTTTATCATTTACGAATATTTGATATTGTTAGTTTCTTCACAATACGTTGAATGTATTAAAATGCAAAGTATTAAAATGCAAAGAGATTTTGAACATTGCACAAAAAGAAGTGGATTGAATGCTAAATAGAACTGTACAATTATTTATATTGTGATTTTTGAATAAATTTTAAATTTTTGAAGCTGACCAACGATTGACTAAATTCTATTTGATTTCTAATTGTGCTTCAATCTGCATATGCTGTAATCTTAATCTAATTATCTGAAATCTATCTGTGTTAAATTCTATTTATTAATTTAATCTATATTCTATCTCGATTGAAGTCTAATTATGATTTTGAAAAAGGAATCTTGGTTTTTCTCTAATTATTATTTTCCTTATTTTTCGCAAAAATACAAACTATAAATAAAAGCAGATTAAAAAAATCAATAGTTGCGTTAAAAAATATTTCAAGATTGGAAACATAGATTGCATCGCAGTGCATAGAGATCAAGATTTTTGCAATCGTTATGATGATCCGTTCAAAACATTTTGCGCGCAATTTGTGAAATGATGATTATTGTTATATTTTAGTCTCGATTGTTATTAAGAGTTTAGAAAATGTGACTCAACTATATTCGTAAATTATTACTGTTGAAACTTGTTGAAAATACTGGAGCTATTAAAAACGAAATTTATCTAACCATTTCAGAACTCAATTCTGGTTTTTATTCTTAACAAAATGTAAACAAAGAGGTTCAAGAAAATATTAACTCAATATTTTCAACATAATTATTATTACTATTATTAATATTTTTAATATTAATTAATTTTATTAATATTAACTATATATATTTATATTTATTAATATTAACTACATTAAAGATTATTTCATAGATATGAACAAAATAAAAATAAGATCATACAAAAAATGCATATTTGCTATTTTCGAATAATAAGCAAAAAAACAGAGATAATATTTTTGAAAATTTAATATTTTT
>NW_006264220.1:28105-29261 GCF_000469605.1 Apis dorsata | reverse complement strand
AATTTTAATATAATATAATATTAAAATAATATAATAATATAATAATTTAATATAATAATATTAATAGAATATAATATAATTATAATATATTAATATTAATAATAATTATGTTAAAAAATTTGAATTAATATTTTTTTAATTCTTCTGTTTACAATCAATGTATTATGTTTAATTTAATTCAATATATTACATTTAATTCAATATATTATGAAGAAATTCTTTCATCATATCGAATGTTCATCAATAATAATAAAAATCAATTTTATATCAAAAAAATTGCAGGACTTATGTTAATTGAATATTTTTTGCTTGTGAATATTATAAACCGTTAAAGTCTTGGATCGTTTTTCTTTTTTTTAATCTATATACTATAAAGTTTAAGTCTATAATATGATTATGAAAGCCATATAAATATTAATAATACTATTTTGAAACGATATTATGAATTATAAATCACATGATTTGAATTTTACATAAAATATTTATATGCCAATATCAAGGTCAACGCCAATATCGTCAATAGTTCATACTAAGAATTAATATTCTGCCTTTAATATTCTCAATGTCATAAGTTATATTGTATAGTCTGCTCCTCACTTCTTACTATTGAATACATTATACCAATCCCTATTATTATAATTTTTAGCAACACTGCATACAATATAAACATTGTAATAGAAGAATATATAAATACTGTTGGGAAATAGAAAAACTTAAAATGTATGTATTATATAATATTACGAAGTTATAAAATTCCTTTTCTTTCTTTTTTGTGTATCTAGTTCATAATTTTTTATATTCAACTTATTATTTTTTAAAAATTTTTAAAAAATATTTATATAATATTTACATAAATATAGAATCGAAATTTAAAAAATTAATTAGAAAATATTATTAAATTACAACTTTCATATAGAATAGATAAATGTTTATTCAACATTTTTCTTGATTTATAATATATAGAATTTATTAATCATTTTCTTGAATAAATATATAATATTTAGAAAAATATTTATATAGAAGTTAAATTTAATTATTGTTAGATAAATTAACGATTAGATTTTAAAATAAATTAAGAAAAATGTTAGTTTTATTTAAAATATAAAAGTTTATACTATAATAATAATTAATTATTTTATACTTTTTTTATATTAAT
>NW_006264220.1:25876-27209 GCF_000469605.1 Apis dorsata | reverse complement strand
AAAATAAAGAAAAATAAGAAGAAAATATTTAAAACATAAGAAAAAATAATTTTAAGTATTATATATTAATTCTATATTAATATAATTTTAGTCATTAATTATTTAATATATGTAATAAATATTAAAAAAAGGGCTAAGAGAACATAATTTCATAAATATATATAATTCATAAAGTATCGTCATGGTTATAATAAAATATCAAAAGATACATATAATGTTATTTTTGACAAAATATTTAAAGCAAATATAATTATTTTAATTTTTGAATTATATAAAATGAATATAATAAAATATTAAAAAAATATTTTAATATTATATCATTTTATATTATATATTCTTATATTATTATAAATTATAAATCTTTAAATATTGCAACGATATTGATATGAAATTATATAATTACATAATATACAATTATATAAATCTACATTTATAATCTATTAATTTTCTTCCAATTTAAGATTGCTAATTTGTTATACATGAGATACTATAATTATTTTGATTGTATATGTCTCATTCTCACACATTGAGATCTTTTAATTTACTTTAATGTATTTTTTTTTTCAAGTGAAACAATTGTTCAAGAGCGTCACACTTTTGTAATATTTGTACATATTTAATATTAAGACAATTGAAAATAAAGTTCGAATAATATTAAATTAGATTTTTTTAAAGTTATTATATATTCCAAAAAAAAGCTATTTACATTAATAATGCGAATATTTTCAATTATGATAATTAAGAAATTATTTTGATGAACAAAATTTAAATTATTTTATTAAAAAAATATTATAAGAAATAATTCTAAAAAAATTATAAAAAAATAATAAAAAATTATATATTTTTTTCTATCAATATTATATGAAGACTTAATATTATATAAAACATATTTTAAAGAATTGACAAATCAATAAGATAAACAATCCAAAATTTATAATTATTCTCAAAAAAAAACAATTAAACTCTTGATTATTTCATATATTTTCACAATTGGAAAATGAAATTATAATACATAAAGAAATATCAAAATTAATTAACAATTAACAATAAATTGTTAATACATTATTATAGTTTTATGTATTCACTTTGAATAAACTTTCAATGAGATTTTTAAATAGAGAGTTAGATTCAAAATATTGACAATGTGCCAATCTTCTGTATTTGAAAAATAGAAAATCAAATTAATTAAACAATTGTAAAAATAAATTTTCTCTTATATTATTATATAATATTTTATTGTTCTATATATATTATTAAAATATATATATTCTTAAAATTTATAATAAATTTGTAATTAAATTATTTCATTCATCATCTCCCTTCTCTTCTCTCG
>NW_006264220.1:16924-25840 GCF_000469605.1 Apis dorsata | reverse complement strand
AAAACTATTATCTAAGAATTAAAAAAACAATAATATTTTATATATATATATTTTTATAATACATATATTTTTTATTGATATTTTCAATTTATTTTGTAACATAGAGAATATTATATTTAAAAATATATCTATTATATAATTTTTTCATAAAGATATAAATTGCTTTAAGAAGTATATATTTCGAAAAATATATTTATATTTCGAAAAAATTGGAGAAAATTGATAAAAAAAAAATTATATAAGAACTAATTAATATTTTAAACAACTTTTTGCAGATTTACATTCAATATCCTATTCTTTAACATAAACAAACATAAAATTTTTTAAATTTAAACAAAAAATGTATTTAAAAAATATTATTTCATAAATGATATAAAACCTCATATCTCAAACCTCCCATTTATAAAAGTTAACATTTAATTATAATAGACAAAGAGACGAAACAAAAGTTAGTTAATCTCATACAAATTTCACAATGAAATATTATTTAAATATTTATACATATTATGTAGCATCATTCGAAACATGAATCTAATATTCATTTGATTTCAACATTTGATTGAAATATGAATATAAAAAATTGCAATAAATGCAAGCTATCTATTTATTTTTATTTATGCTTTCAATATTTGTATTGTTCTCAAAATCCATAATATTAACAAAAATCCATAATAAATAACAAAAACTATAATTAAAATTTCTTAATAAACAATAAATAATAATTTCTATAAATAATTTTTCTTGTTTGTAAATATTTGAATGTTATAAAATTTGGATTAAAACTTGTTTTTATTAAAAAATTTTCGTTAGTTTTATATTTAATTATATTTAAATAATATTTTATTATTGATTTTATATTTTTTAGTTATTGTTCTTATTAGTTTATTATCATTAATATATTTCAATACAGTTCAATAATACAATTCAATATAGTTTTTTAATATTATCTAATTTAATTATTAATCTAATAAATAATTTTTTACGACTTTTATTAGACTTTCATTTAAACATATTTCATTTAAAATATACTTATTAAAATATATAAATTTTTGCCATATGTTTGCTATTTATTAGAGATTAAATACGATATATATTAAGATCTATATATATATATATAAAATCTTATATACATTATATCTTGATTGTATATCTCATATTTTTCAATGTACAATTTTAAAATAAGAGTTCTCTAATATTTAACCTTAAATTATGAGGATTGAAATATGTGTAATATTGAGTGTATTTTCGCTGTGTATTTCATTATAAAAGTAATATTTCATAAAAATCAATATACAGTAATATAAATTTACATTTTTTAGCATGAAAATATATTTTCTTTAATAGAATAATTTTACATTAATAAATTTGCTAATAAAACAATCGGAAAATAAATCAAAAACTTCCTAAAAGAAATAAAATCTCCTTATATATCAATCCTCTCTCCATTATATTATTATAATTTTCAATTATTAAATTATTATAAATAATTATTACAAAATTATTAAAAATTACAAAAGATACAATTTAGAAGAATACGATAATGAATATAAAATAAAACATATGGAAATATAATTGAAAAAGTATGTTTTCCCTATATTATTTTTTATAATTCATTTTTTAATTATATAGTGATATAGTAGTGATATATAAATATATTAATAATAAAATATAAAAAAATTATATAACATCTTTTTTTCATTAATAATTATTTTGTGGAAAATAAATAATAATCAGATATCTCATATAAATGATATTTTTGTTTTTACTAATGATACATTATCATTACTTATAATAAGTAATTAATTGGAATTTTCCTACGAAGAATCTAAGTTATAATGCTATCTTAATATAACAAATAGCAATAACATTTATTTTTGAAAAAATAATACTTTATTAATTTATTGAAATAATTGTATTTTAAATTTTAAGTTATAATTATAAAAAGATCAATTATATTAATTGCAAGAAGTATAATTACTTGTAAAATACGATAATTTTAACTTAAACAAGTAAATTATAATCATTACAAATTAATTGATTTGAAACAAATTATATTTTAATATCAATCATTTAGATATTAACTATTAATAAAGTTAAACTCAAAGTTCGCATTAATTATTTATACTTTACATTATGTAATTTTATTATTCCTATTGATCATTTATTGATCATTTACTTTATACAAATATTTTTATAAATCATTATTTGAAAAAAATTGTACATACTTATATACTTATATATATTATATAAATATAATAATATGTATAGTTAATAAGAATATAATTTTAATTTATTCAAATTATTTATTGTTGTTTTTAGTTATATATAATAACTCTAATAAAGCTTACAAAACAAATGAATAAAATGCATTAATTTTTCGTACTTTTTTTTATTTCGTATTAAATTATAATTGATTTGAAATTTATATATACAAAATAATATTTCTTTTATTAATAAATATAATTATTTAAAATAAATATTTTAAATAATATTTCAAATAATACTTATATTACTTTTCTTTAAATAATATCTAATAATAATTAAATTTTAAATAATATAGATATGTATATATTATATTATATTTTATATTATATATAATTAATATTTGAATAATTTTGAATCCAAATATTCTGTATAGTAAGTTTGAAAAAGAAAAAAAAATTATTAAGTGTAAAATAGAATGTAAAAAATAAAAGAGATGCATTCATATATTATACATATAAATATATTTTTATATTATGTTAAAAAAACATCGGAAATTTATTGTAATAATATAATATAAATTTTTACTAAATATTTAATAGTTATTATTTAATTATTCAGAAAAATATGATTATAGAATAATCAGTTCATAAAAAATAATTTCGATTGTGAAATAATTAACATGTCTAATAATTAAAATTTAATATATAAAAGACAAGAAACACGCGAAATGATATTCAGCTATTTTCATGTCTTTTTTGTTTTTCATATGATAAATTTTACATATAAAATAATAAACTTTAAATTAAAATATCTAAACTATTAATTTTTAGATCAATAGATAAATTGATACTTTTTTTTTGTAAATAATATCACATTATATCAATTAATACAATAAAAATATGTGATCATATTTAAAAAAATTTAATAATTATTAAAATTAGTTATTAGATCTACCAAAAAATGTCAAAATATATCCTTTTCATGAAACATATATAATATATAAATATATATATATAGTTGAAACTCCCATATCTGAATCAATAGGGAGACAAAAGTGGCTGGATAGTGAAATTTTCCAATAATAGAACAATTAATTTCTTTTGCATTAAACTTCATTTATTCATGTAAAAATGAACAAAATTGATAGTTTCTTTCAATATCTAAGGATCCCATATTTGTTTAGCCACTAAGTCACTTAAATTTTTTATTGTAAGTAGCTGCATAGAATTATATTCCCGTTGTGTCTCAAATCATTGAACTATCCACCATATATTCTTGCTAATTTTGCATTTTGACCACTTTCAAGATTTTTAATTATTTTATATTTCTTTTCAATACTTAAAACTACACATTTTTATTTGCCATTATGATATCATTCTTTGCTTCAGACTGAATTGATATGATTATATTTAACTTTAAAAGTATTTATTACATCTAAATACATTGAATAATAGGGATATGGATACAGGAGTCTCTGTAAATATATGTTATATATAAATATGTACTATACACAAATATTAAAATTAAAGTATCATTATGACAATAATATATATATTATGTGACAATAATTGAATATACTTTTATGTAATTATGTAATAATTCTTTAAATAAAAACTAATATTAATTTCGATGAAACATATATGTATTTGTTATGATAATGTAAATATTTATATTAATTATAAAAACAATTATAAAAACAAAACAAAATAAAAATAATTATAATATAATAATAAAATGAAATAATTATAAAAATAAAAAAATTTGAAATCACTTAATTTGTATTTTGATTTAGTAATTTAAAGCTAATGTTAAAAAAAATAATTAATAGATTATGGATTTTTATACAATTAAAACAGTTGTAATATTTTATATTTAATATTGTGATATTATATATAATAACTTTTTATTACTTTTTTCGGCAATTTATTATTATTTATTTAAAGAAACAATTTATATATAATATATTAAAATTCTTTCTTGAGAATTAATAATCGATAATTTTTTCAGCTTTTATTCGTATCATAACTTATTCAGAATACTTAATTTTGTTTATAATATTTAATTAAGGATATAACATAAATATCAGAAAAAAATATGTAACATATATTTTTTTTCGCTTATGTAAAATATGAAAAATATATATTTGTATAAAAATCCAGTCTAATAATTAAAAATAAATAAGAATATACATAATAGTTAATAAATATTTGATCATAATGTAATTGAAAATATATGCCTATTATTTAAACTCATAAAAATTGTTATGTATAAATACAGAATCTAATATAAACAGAATATTATAACAATAAAAAATAAATAATAAGAAATTATAAAAAATATGAATTGCATTATAATGGTTCATTTTTTTAAATATCATCGTGAACAATCGAAAAAATCTTATAAAATATACAAAATATATAAATGTTAATATGTATATCCATCTTTAGATATCTTTAGAAAATCAACTTTAAAGACTAAACAAGCATAAAAATTGGTATATAAAAATATCGATTGAAGATTATGTATTAAAATTATAAATAATTTAAATTTTTATTATATAAAATGAAACGGTATTAATGTGACAGAAATAGAATTATTTTTATTTTTATTTCTATTTCTATTACTTTGATTATATAATATAAATTTTAATTGCTTATAATTTAATATCTAAGATTGATATTTTTGTATATCAATTTTCATGTTAGTTTTCATTTTTAAAATTAATTTTTTTATTATAATATATTGCTCTCATATAATTTATTAACACATTGAAGACAATAAAAAAAGTGAAGATTATGTTACAAATTTTCATGCATGATATTAAAATCCAACAAAATATGATTTTAAGTATTGCGCAAAAAGAATTGCTTTAACTGAATAATTATAATAGCGATATTAACTGAATAATGCTTGAAGAATCATCCATGTTATGAAATTATATAACTATTTATATTATGAATCTTGAATAAGTTTAATGATAATTGATCTAATTATTTTTGCGATTATTATTGACGATTATTTGAATTCCACAATTTCTAAATGATATAACTGACTTCTCGTTTTTAACTTGAGCAGCGATTAAATGGATGTCTAAGTGGAAATCTAAATTGTTAAAAATGTTAAAACTATTGAAAAATGAAATTCAAGCTATTTTGACCGTTTTATAAATGTCATGGTTTTTGTACAACAATATAAAAGGGATAGTCCATAATTAATATTTAAAATGATCTGAATCATTATAAAAGTTATCGCACAATAGAATAGCAGATGTTTAAATTACATTGGAAACTTTTAAAAAAAGCCAAAGCATAAAATTGATTAATGATGATAAAATATGATATTTCGTTTCTAATTTCATTTCATCAGAGTTGTTCATTACTTAATATGTAGCTGATTTATTGAAATACAAGCTTATAATTTAGTAAGTATCTCTATATTTTATATTAAAATAACATAATTAAGCTGTTCTTGTGAAAATGAAATAGTATTTCATTATGAATAACTGTTATTCATTCAAGAAGCTTATTGAGAAATAAAAAAAAATATTTTTTGAAGGGATAACGAATTTAAGTAAAAGAGTTGTCTTTGAAAGAAGTGACGATGTTACAAAACAAATGCTATTGAAATTAATGATTTTAACTTAATGCGGTGGAACAAACTTTCTTCATTTTTCATGTGGTCTATAATTAAAATTAAAAATTTTCTGTTTTAAAAAGTGATTGTAAGATTAACTTGATTTTATATAAAATATAAATTATTCACATTAGTCTCTTAAAAAATAATTAATATTATTTTTTTTAGATAATAAAGGATAGTTTGAAAAAATAAAATAAATCATAAAAATAGCTAATAATTTTTATAAAATATAATTAATCATTTTTTCTTTTAACTAAAATTTATTTCTTTTATATTTGAACGATAATAATATTTTAAAAAAGAAAAAGAAACAAAGAAATGATATTTTCTTTAAAATGACTTTTTTTCAGGTAAAATATAAATAATTGAAGTAAAATTAAAATATTATTTATCATAATTATAAAATATTAGTTATCATAATATTAGTTATTGTAATTAGCTATTTATTATTGTTTAACATTAAATTATCCGAAAATTATATTAATTATAAAAAAATTATTATATTATGAAAAAACATGGCTTTAATTTGAGTTTTTTTAATCTTTTTTTATTTGATATAAAATCTTTTTATAAAATCTATTTTGTTGTATATAAAATTTTTATTGTATTTATTGTATTCTATTTCATTCATATATTTTCTTAAAATTTTTTTCATGATTCAGTTTTTATTTTATAGAAATTAGTAATAAAATATTTAAATTATTAAAATTGCAATATATTCGAAAAATATACAATTTTCTAATCTATATAGAAGAATCTAGATAGAAGAATTTATAACTAATATAAAAAATTTTCTTCATTAATTATTATGATAAAATATTTACAAATTTTAATTGTTATTGAAATTTTAATCATGAAGTATATGATTATATAAGTTATATTTGATTATAAAAAGCGATTAGGTATTAATACATCAAGTTATCTATTTATCTTTTAATTTGGAAAAAGATTATCAATTTCTGCCAAATAAAAAAAAATTCTTCATATGAAAAAGAAAATATTTATTCACTATTTTTTTATATACATATTTTATATATATTTTATATTATATATAAATATATATATATATATAAACATATACATATTCATATACATACATTATAAATATATATATATATTAAAAAATATATATATTATATATTTATATACGTATAAAATCAAGAATATATTATTCTAATTCAATTATTTTAATTACTTTAAATATATTAATATTTTTATTGTTTATAGATTCTTGTAATATTTTAAAATATTCGATATATTGTACATATTTACTTTAACATCAATATAAGTTTGTATTCATTTAAAAATATTATCTATCTATATATCCATTAAAAAGGAGTATATATTTATAGTAAATTTCAGTTTAATTCTATGTTTTATGATATATTTCTGCATTATATTAATATACAAAAATCTATAGAAGTAATTATTCATAAATATAAAAGAAATAAAAATGAATAATATAATAAATAAAATTTTATATACAACAAAATAAGATTTTATATCGAATGAAAAAAAGATTAGAAAAACTCAGATTAAATGTTTTTTTATAATATAATAATTTTTTTATAATTAATATAAAAATAAGTTTAGAAATTTCCTATTTTCAAATATTTTATAAATATTTTATATAAAGAAAATGACAGATATTTTTATTGAAATTATAAATAAATTCAATAATAGTTTATATTATATATTAATATTATTTTATATTTTTTTTTATATTCTTTTTTATATAGTTTTTATATTCTATTCTGTATTTTATATATAAGTATTAAGTCTAAGCTTTTATTCAAAATTGAATAGTTATGTTGATACATTGTTGAATGTATAATGTATAGTGTAATGTTAAGACACTATTTTGTCAGATAAAAAAAGTATTATATAAAAAAGTATTATATAAAACGTAAAAGTATTATATAAAAATATAATATATTGTTTAAAAGTAGTTAAAAACTTAATTATAATAATTCTTCTTTCTTTAATTTTTATAAAATAAAATAAATAAAGTTTCATGAAATTAATGATTGAGATTAACATGTTGCAAAGTAACCACCTATATATATAATAATATATAATATGAAAAACGTGTTACTTCGAATAATTATTAAGTTTAATTATTAAATTATTTTCATATATAACTCGAGAATTGAATTCAAACTTTGAATATGTATAAGAAAAAATTCTTCCAAATAAAATATTTTAAGATCATTGAAATTAATTTAAAGATAACTTCTACACAATTTTATAAAATTAAGATATAAAATATTTTTATTTGTAATTAATCTAATTATGTATTTGGAATATCTTAAGTAATTAAAGTAAATGTTTAAATATTCTAATACAAGAGCTATTTGTATGTAGCTATTGTATGTACAAATAAATGATGTAGTAATGCGATAAAAACATGCGATAAAAATCAAAATAAAAAACTAAATAAAATTTGTTCGAATGATATTTCCAATGTTAGTAAAATGCAATAAAATTTCTGGAGAATTATAGTATTATAGAAGATGAAGTTGAAGTAGTACGTGCGAAATAAATAATCCGCACAATTCTAGGACCATGAAAGTTTCGGATCGATACGCATAGATTAAGCAAGATAAGACAATGAGCGCTTAAAAACGATTCAAAACGTAATCTATTGACCTAATAACTCCTTCGTATACTTATATACAAGATGTTAATATATTTATGAAACATTTTGGGAAGATTCCAGAAATTAAAACAAACACAAAAGTTGATAAACTAAAAGTTGGTTGATTAAGGTTTTTATTAAATTATTTACAAGCAAATAATGTTAGACGAAACAAGTTGCGAATAGAGCGAGACGATGATAAAAAAATGGTAAAAAAATAAAAATATCTCACTCTATTCCTAATACAAGTTTGAATAATCAATTGTTTATAATAAACTTTAATTGACATTTTTATATAACTTTTGTTTTAGTCTCTGAAGTTAAAAAATTCTTCAAAAATAACTACGAATATATTAATATTTTGAGTTAAACTAATTAATATCTTTAGTTTTTAAACTTTGATATTTTGAGATTAAATCTTAAACTATTTCTTAGTT
>NW_006264220.1:12235-16503 GCF_000469605.1 Apis dorsata | reverse complement strand
ACATCTTCTTATGTTATAAACTTTACATTTCTTTCTCTTCCTTTTTATTAAAGTTATTTAAATTTTAAATTATAAAAAAAATTTATAAATAAATTTTTAATTATAAAAAAATTTTTATAATATATAATATGTAATTATAAATTTATATATTTATGTAATATTAAATAATCTACAGTCTGTTGCAAGTTTCAAATATATTATTCGCTTAAATTAATAGATTATATTATTAAAAAATAAATAAAATTAAAATTTAATTAATTTTTTAACTCTTTTTTCTTTCGTTTTTTTATTCTTTTTAATTAATTCATTATTTAAATATATTATTCTTTCAGATTTCTATAATAAATAGTATATGATGAACTCAATTCTAGAGTTGTATGATTAATTTAGTTTTCTTCTTCAAATAGAGAACATTGCTGCAATCATAGTCATTACATAGTCAATATTAATATGCATTTTGTAATCACATTGACACATCGGATTGCTTACCAACTTTATTCAAGTGAATTTTACAATAAAGATTACAATTGTATTTGTATATTTCAACATGTTAATTATTGTTGCAATTTCACGTCTTTATTTTTATCTGTATTATCATTATTACTTGTATCAATATTAACTATGTGAATATCGGTTTTTACTATTATTTTACTTTATTTTTTTTAATAATCAAAAAATAGTAATATGAAAGTTAATAATATATTTATATAGAATTTATATTATTTTATTACAAAATTTTTATGTTATTAAACCTTTATTTCCTATAGATAAATTTAAATAAATTAAATAAAAATATAAATATAAAAATATAATATATTAAAAATTCATAAAAATTTCTACCAAATATATAATATATCAAAATAAATCATTTTTACAATATGATTTCGCAATAATTATAAACTTTAAGATTAAACGATAAACTTAAGATTATCTTTTTTTATCATCATGATTTATTCAATTTGTTTTTTCTCTTTTTTTAAGTATTTTTAAGATATTGATTTGAAATTAAAGCAATAATTCATTAATCATTTCTTATTTTTTGAATAATATTAAATAGATTAATCCCATACATAAAATTTCTCAAAAACATAAATCATAATTTTAAATCTAAACGAGTAAAGTTAGAATTTTAGAATATTATAAAATTTAAATTTGATTTTTTTATTTTATTCTATATATCTCAATGATCGAATTCCATCTATAAAAATGTTATTTTATAGTTATAGGCAAATCCTGAAACATAGTGCATATATAAATATTAAAATATTGATATATTTTACTATAATTTATATTGTTTTAGATTTTGATTGTTATTAATTACTACCGTTAATGAATACAATAGTAAATCATACTTGATTCTTCAAATTTATTATCTATAATTCCAAAAATTTTGACTTATTAAATTTTTTTCTTTTAAAGGAAATTTTAATTTTCTATATTAAATATATTTATCACAATAAGCTTATTATAATCATTATCTAAAATATATATATAGATAAATACAATAATGATATAAATAAACATATAAATGTATAGATATATAGACATATAGAAATTGAGCTATCTCATTTTGTTTTGTTTTTTTTGAAACTTCAATTATTTATAATTTAATAATCAAAATTTTTATTATAAATTTATGTTTAAGTTAATCTTTAGAATCGATTTTCCGAAAATATCTCAAATAAATTATACTCATCATAATATATTTAAATAATAAAAATGTATCAAAGATTAAAATAGTTACGTAAAAATATAATAACTTTCATAAAAAAATATTTCATATGTAATTTAAAAATTAAAGAATTTAAAAAAGAAACTGAATTTGAATAGATTACGATTCTATAATATATTTTGACTCTATTCATTTTTTTCTTATGATATAATATCATGACTATAATATTCCTGTAACATGTATTGAATAATAATTTACATCTTATAAAACTACAAAATACTCATAGAAAACTATTATACTTTATTCTGACAAAAAAATCATAACTTACGATGAAATAGCTGTTAAGCATAAATAAACTAAAGAATATTTAAGAACTGTAGCTAAATAATGTATGTTACTTTAACCATAAGAGTATTACGAATGGCTAATAAAAGCAAAAACATGAAGTTGATCATAAGAGTATTAAAAAGAATACATATAATTTATACATATAATTTTATATTTACTTATTTTAAAGAAAAATTACACTTCTATTTTTAATTTTTAATATATAATTGTATGTATGTCTAATATCATATTATATCTTTTAAATTGAAAATATATAAATATATATTAATAAAATTATAAATATATATTTACATATAAATATATAAATTTTTTAAATGTTATATTTATATGTATTTTTTAATACGATACATAATATTCAAAATATTCAATAACATTCAATATTTTTTTAATTATTTTTATTATGAATTTCAATTATTATTATTTATTTCTTAGGAATTTCAATTATTTTCGATGGCTATTTTTCTCTACTTTTATTATTTTTATATACTCTTTTCATTATTTATTATAATATTTTCGTAAACATAAACAATATTTAAATGATAATTCATATTATAATATTTACATAAACATAAATAAGAAAATAATATTATTATATATACATATAATTTATGCATGTGATATTTCAAATGAATCTATAAATTTGTATGATGATAAATTATAATCATAATATTAATATAAATATAACAATCAATTTTCTTCCATAATTATATACATATGTATAAATATATATATCAGTAAATTTTTAAATTATTTTTTTTTTATTATTTAATCGATAAAATTGATAAAATAACTTATCAGAAAAATTATAAATTAGATAAAAAAATTATGAAATTTTAAGAATATCTAATCTACTTAGTAGATAGTATGATATTATATGATATTATTATGATATACATTTTTGTAATTATATGTAATATAATAATAATAATATAGTATATAGTATTATATACAATTTTTTTCATTCTCAAAATTCATTATAAGTAATTAGTTTTTAAAATTTTTATTATAATCTATAGTAGAAGAATTATTTGACTATTATTTGATTATTTGAATTATTCCATCATGTGATATACATAATGTAATAAATTGCTATATTTTAAATATTATTATGTAAAATTTCATAAACAATAATTTGTAATAATAATATTATATATATTAAATATCCTTTAAATATCTATCATTAGTATTATTTTATTTCTTTGAAAAAAAGCAATAGAAATGTTTGATAATTATAATAAAATAAAACATAACTATAAAAATAAATTACATCTATTTATTCTTTTGTTTTTTCTTATTTTCACTCAAAATTATATTAAAAAACGAAAAAAGTATTAAAATTTTAAATGTTAATTTCAGTTCATAAAATAATATTCCTTTAAAAGAAAATTGTTATAAATATAATTTCATATAATATTTATAATTTTTTATATATTCACAAAGTTTTATAAAAAAAATTAGAAAATAATTTTTTTTATTTCTTCGTTTTTTAAATATAACCTTGTAATAGTGCGAAAGAGAGCAGAATTTTTCATGTGACAAATATTTAATTTTAACAAATTTTGAACATTTTAACAAAAGTTCTACTATAAAAAAATTTTTAGACAAAATTGTATTTAAAATATGAAAAAATATTGAAATTTTGAAGATTGATTTCAAATATATTTCTTATCAATAAAAAAATATTTAATGTATAATAAAAAAAGATTATTGGATAAGATGAATTTTAAGATGAATAATATAATATAATATAATCAATTTTGTAAATCACTATAAATACTATAAATATTATTTTAATTATATTTTATGATTCATATGTTTATTATAAGAATTATTTTGGTGAAAATAATATGCGAATAATACTTCCACTTTCTTTTTTTAATTTCTGTGCTTTTAATTGATTTAGAAGAAGTAAAATCCAATACATATAATGCTCATAAATTTCCGTATTTGTAGATTATTTTTCAAAAGATTTGCAACATAGAAACTCATAACTTAATTTTGTATATATTTATATATTTATATATATCTATTGTATATATATATTTTATGTTAAAATTCGCATTTTTTTTTATTCTAAGATTATAGTAACAGGATCAAATATATGCATATTAAGTGTAATCGATACCATATAAACAATGTTTGAATTCATTATAAATATTCATAAAAATAAAGTATTGAAGAAATCGAATCTTTGTTAATCATACATGAATCTTTTATAAGTATATATAATATATATTATAAATATACA
>NW_006264220.1:10937-12172 GCF_000469605.1 Apis dorsata | reverse complement strand
AATATATATAATATAAATATATATATAAAAAATATGTAATAAAAAAATATATAATATATAAATATATCATTAATCCATAAATAATAATAAAAAAATATTATAGTAGACTGACATCTATATAGATGTACATAAAAGATAAGAAATTATTAAATTAACATAATTACAGAAAATGACATGAATATTATTTTAATTATATTTCATAATTCATATGTTTATTATATTATATTTATTTATTATTACATTATTTTACATTATTTACATTATTAATTGATATAATTAATTTACAGTTTTTTTTCAATTTATTTTTCTTTTTGTTCATGATTCCTATTTTGAGAATACTTTTTCAGTGAATACTGATATTGCTCATTTGATGATATAAATAATTTCTTATAATTTTTTAATGTAAGATATTTGATAGTATTTTCAAATCAGAATGAAAGTCCATTTATTGTTATTAAATTTGTGTTATTAAATAGTTTTCAATCTCGACATTAATTGCTGTTAAATTATATGTATTTTCGTTTAAAACTAATATCTCTATCGAAAAAAACCCTTCATTGAAAATGAATTATTTGTAATATTTTTCTTTTTAACACTAGAAAATATTACTTATATTTATTATTCTGTTAATTGTATTCATTGTTAGGAAAAACTTAACATTTTAAATCGTATATTTAAAAATATAATTATTATATACAATTTATTGTTTTCAATATCTCATAAATATCATTGTATATAATATATCAATTTTTATAATAAGATGTTTTTTAAACTAAAATTATCATTAGAATTGTAGAACGAAATACAACTGCTTCTTAATTGATATTATTTTTGAAATCATATTTATTTCAGTATTGATTTCTTTTGTAATTAGAAAAAAAAATGCGTAATATTAAAAAATACAAAAAAAAAACAAGAATATTCTATTCTGCATCTAATAATAATTTAAAATGAAGATTAAAATTATAATATGTTTTAGTTATATTAATTTTTCATATCTCATATATATAATTTTATCGCGTTTCTATTAATTTGTGATGTATATCCGTGTTTTTTCTAAAAAATTTATTTTTTGCATATATACTCTATTAAAATATTAATTGTCAACATCTTATCTTATATATTATATCTAATTTATATATTATACTTATTTATATATATTATTGTATTTATTTATATTTATATATTATATCTATATTATATCTAAGAAATTTTTTTAATTATTGAATTTAGCA
>NW_006264220.1:262-10515 GCF_000469605.1 Apis dorsata | reverse complement strand
GCATAAATATTTATAATTTTTGATTTCTAATAATAATAGAATCTATATATTTTTTATAAAATTAAGATTTAAAAAAATTACAGATAATAATAAATATAATAATAATAAATTCAAGAAATATTGATATATATATTTATATTTGTCTATAGGTTCAGTAATATATACTTTAGTAATACTATAGTAAGTAAATACTATAGTAAATACTATAGTAGTATTATTATAGTAATATATACTTTTTGTGCATGAGATTATTCTTATTATATTTTATTCTTATTATATTTTATTTTATTTTATTTATTTATTTTTTTATTTATCCAAGATTTTAATTTTAACTTTTTATTTGGAAGACAATACTTTGGATAATGGAATTTTAATAAAACAATGCACTATTTTCTAAAATATATAAAGATTAAAGGTCAATTGATATTAAATTATAATTAAAGAATCAATTTTTATTTTTCTAAAATTATTACATGAATAAAAAAGAAAATACTAAATGATAATAAATGAAAATACATAATGATAAATTATGTTTATAACTTTAATGAACCTCTTTACGAAATTATGGTTATTCAATTATTATTTTTAAAAAATTTAAAGCATTCAAATATCAAAGCGTTTATAAATATATACCCCAGGGACTCGAAACCAGTTTATGTATTCGAGCAAACTTTATAAATATGAGCACGAATCGAATCTCATGAAATAAACTTTTTATACTCGATTTTATTTGGAATTGAGAATATATATTGAACTTAATCTTTTGTGTTTTTTTTTGTAATATAATATATTTGTATAATTCTTAGAATAAGTCTTAGAATATTAAATTAAAATCATTATAATATTTCTAGATATATTAATTTAACAGCAATATCTTAAAGTTATATTCCATAAATCTATATTAGTTTAATTAGAATTTCATAAATTAAAATTTTATTGTTGACTGAGATTATTAATTTTCTTCTTTTTATTATAAGATCAAATTTGTATATTTAGTATTCATATATTTTTTTGTACGTGAGCTTTATTGAGGATAGATGCTTATATATTTTATATAACTTGATTGTATAATTATTTTTTCATTGAATTTAACTGGAAGTTATGTTTTGAGATAATAGAAATATCATAATTTCATTTTCTTTATTTCGTATTTTTTATTATTTCGTATTGCATTAATATTTTATTAGTATTAGATCTAAGCTTTTTCTTGATATTCATTTGCGAGAATTTGTATCATCCGCAATATAAAAAATCAAATCTAGAATACTGTTTTGAAAAACATTGGCTTCTATTAATTGATATGATTTATAGTCAATATTCATATTAATAAAATATTATATTACTATTAATATAAACTTTATTAATATAAAGCTTTATATTAATAAGATTAAATAAAATTTATGTATTGAAACAAACACTTATAATACATTTAATGCTATAATTAAAACTACAATTAATTACAATAATATATATACATATACACAGTTACAATGGATTTGTTCGCAATTCACGGATCACTTATCAGATGTTGAAAAAATCGCTCTTGCCGTTCTCAACTCAGTTTCTTTTGTCTTGAGAATGTATTTATTACATTAACAAAAGTATATGTGCTTTTGTTTTAAGCACGATAATATCATGTATTGACTGCGCATATAGAGATCATGCATACAAACAAATATATAAAATCCGCTTGGCTGATTCGCACATATACTTTATGCATATTAAATAATAATATATAAATGAATTCGAATTCTTAAAACACAATAACTTTAATCATCACAGTTTTATTGATTCTTACTTTGATACTAAATTTGAAAGATTCTTTTAAACAAATATGATTTTAATGTTAAATAAAAATAATTTTTTCTTTATCATACGAAAGTTCAAAATATTAAATTTCATTAATATTAAATTTAAAAAAATATATTATTTAATATTTGATTTATATTTAAAAATCGCTAAACAATAATTCTTTTTTCAAATATTATTAATATAATTATTAATATAATTATTAATAAATATTATTAATATAATTGACTATATAATGTGCTTATTCATTGAATAATATTTTCTAAAATCGAATTGATAATTTAAAATGATATGTTTTATTTTAAAAAAATGATTCGACTCTATTTATAAGTTTTTTATGTTTTCATATTATAATTATTTGATAATTTTTCATTGTGAAAGAAAATACTTAAATCTCAATACAATCTCAATGTATTATTTAATAAAATGATATCCAATTTTTTAAATCTTATGTCATAATCACAATAATTGTCAATGTTATTTTGCATCCTATGTAAACATTAATACATAAAAATCAGAAAAGTGCAAATGTATTAAATATTGTAATATATGACACACAATTCATATTTATAGGAAAAAATAAAATAGATCTCAAAAAAAATGAAAACGAGTTAACTCGCATTTTATAAATAATGTCTAAATATAGTAAAATATTTTATAAGAAAATATTTTCATAATTATTGTTTAATATAAAGAAATACATTATATATACAAATTAATTTTAATTTTTTAAATAAAATTATGTAATTTTTAATATATTAATCGATGAAATGTGTTATTTGCTATAAAAAAAATATATTATTTATCGGAAAATCATTAATTTAGAAGATATTGTAATTTAAAGCTTATAAATCTTAATATATAACGAGAAATGCAAAATGATATTTTCGTACTTTCTTTGTCTTTCATATAATAAAATTTTATACAAACTTCAAATTACAGTATCTCATAAATTATCTCTTAATGATGAAATACAATAAAATATAATACTATGAATTAAATTATTATATATTTTGACTTTAATTGCTATTTTAAATAAAAAAAAATGCGATTTTTTCAATGAAAATCATTTTTGAACTTAGTTTATTCCAATGCAAAAGAGAAGTAATATGAAACGAATTGTTTCTATTTATTGATTGTTGATTCGATTTATTTATAAAATAATAATAAACTAAATCCATTTTAAAATAAATTTCTGCGTAAATTTCTTTTATCAAACAATACATCGAAGTCGAAAGTCGAAAAAAAATTTTTTAGTAATGTTTTCTATTCATATTTTTTCAATTATTATTTAATAATATATCGATATTACTTTCAATAAGTATGTACAATTTTATTTTAAAATAGATTTTTCTTCATAAATTTTTCATTCAAAATTTTTTTTTTAGAAGAATTAATTACATCAAGTATTCTTCTTTTTATACATAAGATAATTTCTCAATAATTGATATTACAATAACTTACTATAAACGAATTTGTGTTATATTACTTTGTCTGAAGATAAGAGAAATATAATTTGCGATATCAGATTTCTATTCCATTATTATATAGTGGATCAATATTTTTTATAAAACATTTATGTGCAAAACAGAATGATCAGTATGATGGTTGTCAATTAACATCAAATAAACATCAATGAATCTATGAAAATATCCATGAAACTTCAATTTAAAAAAAATATTTTTAATAAAAAGATAGAAAGAAATATTTCAAATTTTAATAAAAATGATCACTTCAAATTTATTACTGACATTTTAAAGAATTTTATTGTGAATCAATTACTTCAATTATAAAGTATTCAATTACCTTATTCAGTTATTTTATAAAGAAAAACAAATTAAAATTGAAAAAAAAATTATTTAAATATATCGTACTACTGATGAATCATAATTATAGATATCTCTTCTTCATCACATTCCTATATATCACAATATATTTTAATTAATTATTGGATAAAAAATTTTACATTTTCTAACATGTACACAGAAAATTTAAATTTTTTCTTAATGAAATATATCAAGAATGAAATATATTTCAATTATTTGCATTAGTACATGATAATAGAATTAATATGAATGCTGTAGTAAATTCATTTAGATAATTTAAAGATATTTTATGCCATACATTCATTGATGTAATTATTCATAAGAAATATTTATCTTTGTAAAGAAACAAAACATCTTTGAAAATTGTAAAGAAAAAAAGTAAAATAATCATTTTCGTTATACATTTTTTAATTGAAAATATCAGCATTGATATAAAAACTAAAAACAATTAAATCTAACTAAACAAAAATTAATTTTATTATGGAATAAAATATTCGATAAAATATATAATAATCTCATAATGCAATACTAAATATTAATAATTTTTATAGCCTTAAATAAATAAAATATAACTCAATTAAATGCAATCCTAAAATTAAAAATGATAGAATATGGATTGCATTGTTATGATTTTAAAACTTTTTGATTTAATAACAACAGAATTAAATTTTAAAACAAATACTATATTTTTTTTTCTACTATTCAAAATAACTAATAAAATTTAAAAAAAATTATACAAAAGAAAAGAAAGAATTTAAAAACATTTTAAATAAAATATTTTAAATGAAACATTTTAAAATGATCTCTTATTCATTTCAGAGTTAGTAAATATTTAATTTTCCAAATTATAGAAATTTAACTTTCGAAAATATTATAAAGATATCATAAGTCACAAATATGATTAAAAATTAATTTTTATTAATTTCTGTATATAGCATTGATGTAAAATAAAGATAAAAATAATATAATAATACATTTTCAACTATATTAGATTTTGTATTCCTAAAGAGAAATATTATGAATTACAATAATTCTAATTTAATTCACAATACTTATTAAAATCTTAAACTTATAATATATATATATAATAATTTTTTAAAACCACAAATAAATTTAAATTCAATGATACAATGCAAATATAATTTTAAAAAATATAATAGATTATCAAAATTTTTTTAGATTAGCAAAAATATATCTAAGAATTTCATTTGCAGCTTCAGTTGCTTCATCTGAATATTTATTTTCTATCGCAAGAAATATGCCAACAGTTTATTCTAAGAAAATATTGATGTTTAAATATTTTTATATGTAGATAACATAAAATATAACTCTACTATCTAACTAATCTAACTAATTTTATAAATATATATGTACAAGATTCAGATTCAAATTCAAAATTGTAAATATAGTGTATAATAAAATAAATATTGCCTTCTATTATAAAAATTATTGTATTATATTATTTTAGCTATTCAATTTCTATATTATCAGATTAAATTCTATTGTAATATAAGATTTATTAGAATTCTTTTTTCAATTAGTATCGAAATTTTCAATTATTTTGAATATTTCAAAATTGTTTCATGTATACTCCATTATTGTCTATATATTCATAACATATTCATATAAAGTTCATATAAAATAAAATTATTAGTGATTTTGATAACTCAATTTGATAACACAACTTATTATTTGATTTTATGTAAGGGATATAAATGCAACTGGCTATAATAAAGTAATTTTTTTTTATTTATATTTAAAATAATAATAATAACGAAAGAAATAACTGAATTGATTATTATACTAAAAATAATACAGTTCTATTTAAAATATTAAAAATAATTTTTATACAATGTATTTTTATATTTTAATAAAACAGACAAGCTATAAAAGATCAAATCAGAAATATTTCAATAAATAATTTTTTTATTATATTGTTTTTGGTAAAATTTATCATTTATGATTATAAAAGCTTATAATTATATATCTGAGAAAAAGTAAAAAATACATTCATATAAAAATTATCATATCCAAAATCTGAATTTCCAATTCTAGATTTTCAATTCTTTCATTTGGTTTAACTATTTATTCGTATATAAAAAAATAAGATAGTTATATTGTTTTTACGATGCATTCAAATATTATAGTACCAAATAATAGATACAATAGAAAAAGAAATAGATATTTCAATATTACAATAAAAAGAAAATCGATATCGATATGAACCAATTGTTAGTAACAATAAACCATTTATATCAGAATTAAAAGATAAATGACTCTTTATATTTTTTTTATAATATTCTTAATTATTAGTTAAAGCATATTTATTATAAAAATAATAAAATAGTAAAAAAAAAAAAAGAAAAAAAGAAAGAAAGAAAAACAGTGATAATTACTTACAAAAATTGAGCAAAAACTTTTCAATGATGAAAATTGTTTTTAAAATTTATTAATATTAATTAATAATTATAATAAAAGATTTTTCCGCAAAACTCATCATCAAAAGCATTTTAGTTTTTTAAAACAATAAATTTTACAGCGATATTTCTTCAGGATCTGAAGTAATTGATTTTATTGGACAGAAAATATTTTTTATATTTTCGTCCAATATATTTCCGTCGATTTATATATGCTATAAAAATGAATAGAAAAATTAGAGAAATGAAAAAATGTTGTTTAGAAAATAAAAATGTGATAAATTTATAAAAATTTATATAAAGTATAAACAATGTTTAACACAAAGATTATTATTATATAAGTATTTATTTTTATTTATTTTATATTTCTAATAATGCAGATATTATTTTTATTATCTAAAAAATATAATTATTTAATTTATTTATGAAAATATCCGAGTATCACATTTAATGAACAAATATATAGTTTGCTTTATAATATTAAGCTTAATTATTATTAAACTTATTTATACGGTCTTCTTTCTTTTGCGGTTTTTTTAAATTTTAATTTATCTTAAGAATATTTTGTATTATGGCAAGTTTTTCTTCTTTTAATGAAAAACTTCCTTATGTTTTATTATATAATTAATATATAATAATTTATTTTTTTCTTTAATTTCAACTCTCATGTTAATGTATAAAATGGCAGCTATACAGAGAAATTGAAATATTTAACATTATTATCTATCTAGTATATCTTCTATTGTTTCCAAAGGAATAGTCAGGAATTTTTCTATTAATACATGAAATTTATTTCAAATTATCTAAAATAATATAGGTCTTTAAAGTTTGTTTGAACCATATCTATAACTTCATGATTCAATTTTAAGTTTATTCAATTCTAATTTTAAAATTTCAATTCTTTTCACTATGAAAAAATTAATAATGAAGTAATCAATTAGATCTGGCTTAATAAGTTCGCTAATTGATAATTAAGAATAATCGTTTTTTTTATAGAGCGGTCTTTCTATTATAAAATTCCATTAATGAATTGAATCTTAAATATCATTGTTGAAATTTTCTTTGAAATTATAAATTTATTGTTTAAAAAAAAATGTGTTAAAGTCATTGTCTATAATTTTGTGTTTTGAAATAGAATAGAAAATATATAACAATATAAATAACATATAAAATATATAACAATATAAATAAATAGCAATTGCATATTGACATACACATTATAACAGATAAATATATGTAAACAAAATTTAATATAATATTTCATAATAATAATATCTCATAATAATTAATATATCTCATAATTTTTATTAGTATTTCGAGAACTACGAATTTAACGGAAATCCAGATCATAATCTTGAGGCATAAACTTCTGATCAAATTATCACATATGAATTTTCAACTTGTCCAATAACTAAAGTGGAGCCACAAACTATTTTAGCAAAAGGGAACAAATATCGGCATTTTAACAATGTTGCTTAGAAGAATATAATATTGCATGACGTAATATAATTTCAAAACTTTTAACAATATATGTTAAAAAATTGTTAGTGGATACTTGAAAACTTGATCTGATCGCAATTGATATCATCTTCAAAATAATATTATCTTCAGCGAAAAATCATGTTTTTAAAACATTTGAAATTTTAACGAATTTAATCTACTCATAGAAATCTAATCATCCAAAAAAATGTTAAATAGCCAATAAAAATTTATATTTGAAAATTTAACCATTCGAAAAATCGTATCGGGACTTTATGAATTTTTAAATAATTTAAATGTCTTTTAAATCTCTAGAAAATGATTATTTAATGAAAGAAATTTCTTGATATTTAATGAAATTTTTAATTTTAAATTTCTTAATTTTTTATATATATTTTCAATCTATATAATTTTTTACAAAAAGAATTACAATTTAAACTACATAGATCAACATAAACTACATAGATTTTGTTTTTTGTTCATAGTTTAGTCAGTTTTGTTGTAATAAAATTTCAAAATTTAAAAAAATTACAAATTTAATACTATTATATAGATTGTATAAATTACACATATTTATGATTTAAACTCTCAACATTTAGTCCATTTATATACATTGAAAACAACCGACGATATAAATTGTATACCACTTAAATGTTAATTCGAAGAAATTGAAATGGTTTTGTATTTTTGATATAATTCAATAATATGTTTGATTTTTTCATATAGAAATATATTATTTATATATATTATTATTAAATGATAAATATTTAATATACAATAAACATCCATGAATATAATTCTGTGTAAAATGTTTTACATAGAATATATTAGAGAATAATTCCAAGAAAGTATGAAACCTTCAACGTAGATAATATATGTAATATATGTATAAATTTAATGTAGAAAGCATTGCAGTTTCTATCTTATTGTACTCTTTATGCAAATTGATATTCTACAAGATATTTTTCTTTTCAAAAGAACATACTAGAATTATATTTTGATTTTTCATATATATTTTTATAAGAAAATTCAAATTAATGGCAGTTTTACTTTGAATTATAAAAATTTTTATAATGAAATAGAAAAGATAAAAAAAATTTTTCGTTTTATAGGAATTTTCGAATTATCGAGATTCAAATGAGATTTTATATATATTTTATATAGATTTTATATATTGATTATATTGATTATATTGATTATATTTCAAAAGAATATTTACTAATTGAACGAAACATGATTGAATTATATCAATCATTTAACAAATATTTTTATTTTATTCATTATGTTCATTCTCAATTAAGTTTAAAATATATTTATTTGTAATTTTGTTCGGAAGAATGCCATTCAATTATTATTGCATTCATAATCTTCAAACAATCTAGAAATCTTGTTCTAACGAAAAAGATTATAGAATAAAGAGTTCTTGGTGCTATTTTGTTTTATTTCATCGTTGGCCTAATCGAAATATGGGTCTGCAATAGTGCCAACAAATCTTCCACAAAATCAGCAAAATTTAATAAATAATATTAGTAATATTTTAATAGTATTAGTAATATTAAAATTAACATTAGTAATATAAGGAAATAAATTGTGAAAAAATTCGACTAAAAGTACCAACAAAAAAATATATTTAATAAAAAAAATAGGAATAAACTATGTTATATAGATGCGGATCGTGTCGATATTTTTATTCTACTACTGAATCACATCGCATGACGATTCAAAAAGGGAAACAGACAAAACAGAATTGAAATAACGATTGTAGTGACCTAATTTATGCATAAATATACAAGATACGACTCGCGTTTTTACATATATAAATTTAATAAATAACATTGTGGATGCTTTCATGGGATTAACTATTAAATATTTTCATCTATTAAAGTTTGTTTATGATATTTTAATTATTTTAATTATTTTTTATATTATTAATAATATGATTTTTGTGATTGTTTCTCAATTTATATTAAAAAAAGTACTTATATAGAATATATAAATCGCTATAGAATTGATAAATCGCTAGTAACTATTATATTGGAAAATTTTAAGTTTTCATCAATTATTTTAACATCATTTATTTTATTAAGATTCATTCACTTAACTATTAATATAAATTTTTTATTTTCTTATTTTATTGTTATTAGAATTCATTAAAAATTTTAATTTTGTAATGCAATAGAATATTTTTAATAGATATTAAATATATATAATATAATATATTTCATGTTTTGTTACAACTAAATTCATAAAATAAATTCATAATTCATTAAGAAACATGATTTTTCAAATGTAGATTTTTTTCGCAATCAAATTTTCGATTAAACTTAATTTTCGATTTAAGAAAAAAAAAGAAAAAAAGAAGAACAAAAAGAAGAAGAAAAAAAAGAAAAAATCGAGTAAATTTTGCTGCAAATATAAATTTAATATTTCAAGTTTATATATTTTATATTTAATATTTCAAGTTATAAAATTCCTGGTAATTTTCCGTTAAAAAATGAATAAGAAAGAAGACTGGAAAATATTATAGATATATTAATTTGAATTTTAGATATATAAAAGATAAGAGATATTAATATTAAAAAAATGTTACAAATGAAAATATTTTATAGAAATAACAAAAAAAAATAATATTTCAAAGAAGACATACTATTATTTTTGATTAAAATAAAATGAGCAAAGAAAATTTACAAATAGATTTTACATAAATTATATTAAATATAAT
>NW_006264220.1:0-238 GCF_000469605.1 Apis dorsata | reverse complement strand
AAATAATTTAAATATATGCAAAATATAATTTATTTATATAATAAATAATCTTATAATAAATTATTGTTTATAGACTAAATAATTCTTATTTCAATTAAAAATTATTATTATATTTATTATATTTTGAATAAGAAGCAAAATTTAATAAGTTATTAAACAAATAAATTTTCTTTGAAAATAATTATTTATACAGAATGCTTATATTTATATATTTATATATATAATTATATATTTATAT
>NW_006264219.1:343674-344032 GCF_000469605.1 Apis dorsata | reverse complement strand
AATTGAAGAAATAATCATGATGGAAGAAAACAAGGGAAATAGCTGTGTAGTCCTTCCCGGCTCCGCTCACTGCAATAGTCCAGATTGAATTAATACATTTGTATTAATCGTCGTACAAATATGTATTAAATCAACTAAATTCGTGCGGCATATATTCGGAATATTGAAGAAATGATCATGATGGAAGAAAACAAGGGATAGAGTTTTGTAGTCCTTCCCGGCTCAGCTCACTGCAATAGTCCAGATTGAATTAGTACATTTGTATCAGTTGTACAAATATGTATTAAAACAATTATATTCGTGGGGCATATATTCGAAAAATTGGAGAAATGATCATAATGGAAGAAACCAAGGAATG
>NW_006264219.1:339213-343643 GCF_000469605.1 Apis dorsata | reverse complement strand
TAGCTTTGTAGTCCTTCCCGGCTCAGCTCACTGCAATAGTTCAGATTAAATAGTTGATACATTTGTAGAAGTTATACAAATATGTATTAAAACAGCTAAATTCGTGATACAAATGCAAAAAGTTAATGAAATGATCTGTTGAAAAAAACAAGGGATATAGCTTTGTAGTCATATCCCGACTCAGTGCAATAGTTACTGCAATAGTCCAGATTGAATAGTTAATCTATTTACTTTATCAGTTGCACAAATATGAATTATACAATTAAAGTTTGAGTATAATGCTAAAACAAGAATATACAAAATTGAAATTTTTACTTTTATGTGAAAATCACATGATGTTGAAATATTAAGATTAGCACCTTATATCTATGTATCAAATCTAATAGAATTAATTTCTATTAGAGAAAACTGGAGGAAAAATATTATAAAACAAATTATAAGTAAAATTTCAATATGCATATTGCTAAGTGCTAAAATTGAGATAAAATAATTAAAGAGTAAAAAATAAATAAAGATTCTCTTGTCTGCATGGATAATTATTGATAATATTTTAAATTCTTAGATACAACGAAAACTTACATGTCGTCAATGATAATTTTTGAAATAAAATGAAAAATAAATAAGTTATGCACATTGGATAATGATATCTGGGTATACCATTCTTTAAATGAAATCCGCTACATTCATTTTATTTAGTTTAAAAAATTTATCCAGATTCACAAGTACTTCTAAAACAATTGTATTGTTTTTGTTTTTGTTCCATTTAACCAAATTGATGAAGTAACAGAAGAGTATCGAAATCGATTATCAGTCGATTTTCTATGATATATATATTTTGTATAACTGAAAAAGAGCATGGATTCAAAAAATAAACACTCATAACCAAATTTCAATTATCCGAAATCATTTTTCATTTAAAATTTCAATTAATCAACATATTTACTTCGATCTCTATCGGCAACCATCGCAATTCATATTTTTCATAAAAAAAAAATAAAAAAATTATGGACATACAGCAGTAACATCGATACTAAATAATTGATTCATAAGTATTCTATATATTAAATAAATTGAATTTTGTAATCGTATAATGTATCGTATATACATGTAAATATCAAAAGTCATAACTACTTTTAATTATACATTAATGATAATAATATATATAAACATAATAAAAACACGTAAATTCTTTTAAACATTTCGTCTAATTCTAATGTACCTCTAATTCAGTCTAAAGACTGTATAATTCGGAGTCCGAATCCGATAAAAAATGTATAATTGTATAATTTTTTTTTTCAATTCATGTATTTTGAAGAAAGGCAATAAGAGAGAATGTGTAATATGATATTATCATTATACCAAAAATTGGCATATAAATATTGTTTCACAAGACATCATGCAATACTGAAACTATCTTCTGTTTTATTGGATTGTATCTCCTAGTGAATTTATTAGTATTTAAATAATAGAAATACATATTTTATTTTATATTATGTTTTATATTATATTTTATTTTATGTTATATTTCATATTTTATTATCAATATTTTATTATTTATATTTTATTATTAATATTATAAATTGCATTAATATTTATTAATTATCGTATTTATCGTTTTTTAAGTTATTTTTATTCGTTTTAGTCATTATTATTACTTCATATTGATGATAATGATCCAATTAACCAACATATTTGATTATCATTATCTCTTTATCCCAAAAATGCCAAACAATCGGAATTTTATTATCTTTTTTATTATCTTTAACTGGTCGATAATGTTGTATATTTCAAAAAAATATTTTGAAAGTCTTGATTAAAAGTGGCAACCATAGTTCAATTGTTTTTTTTTTCTTTTTCATGATTAAATATGAATTTTGTTTGTTAATCTATTCGATCTATATCGTGTTCATTCGGAACAATAGCTTTGTAAAGAAAAATTACTCTGTATAGAGTAATTTTTCTTTTTTAAGGTAAAGAAATCTTTGTGAATTCACGTATATCGTTGATTAAAATGCTGCAAACACATGGTAGAGTGATCGTGATGTGATCTCTCAAAATGTTTCCTCTTAACAAATTAACATTTTTTTAAATAGTCGCTATATTGTAAGCGAATTAGAATTAAAAATATAATAATTAATGTTAAAATGAAATCAGTTTGCATTTTCGTCAATTTATATTAAACTTTGTAATTTGTATTAAACTTCGATACATTCTATTTATTCGTTAATCAAAATTACAAATTTATAAAGATTCATGACATAATAATCATGTAGTTCATAAAAATCATAATTATACATCTAGCAAAAAAAATTATTTTGTTTCCTGCTATATTCATCGTTTCTATTGGATGTTACATTTATATACGACGTCTTCTCAGCATTTATTTCGATGTTGAAATGATCAAGTTAAGTTCAAATCGAGGAGGAAACGAAGTTCCATATATTTTGTTTAAAATACAATAATAATAACTATCAATAAATGAATTTCGCAATACAAATGTATGCTAATAAATAGATTCAAATATAGCTTTAACAAATTCACAATGCTATAATATTCTTTTTAAGACAATATTATTAATCTATTAGATCTTAATATAATAAAATTCCGATTATTTTTTATTTTAGCGTTTTATTTAATTTAGTATTTTCGAAATAAAAACGATGATAATTTAATATGCCGATTAATTGAATTATACTATTATTATCACTATGAAATGATAATAATAATGAAAGTAATTTAAAAAATGATAAATGCATATAATATAATAAAAATATAAAAATAAATTGATAATTGAAATATAGAAACGTTATTTTTTGAAAACTTGTAAGAAAAAAAAAGAGTGAAAAACAATTTTTCAAGTTTAGTATTTTGAAAGAATTGATGACAAAAAATATTAACATTTCAAAGTTTCAAAATCCAAAATATTATTCATTTTCGATAATTTTGTCAAAGATAAAAGATTTATTCTAAAGATAAAATTGAAAAATTCAAAACTAATTATTGTAAATATTCACTGAAAATTATTAAAATATGGATTTCAATTCTAATTTTATGCATATCAATAGATGTATCTTTATTGTTTCATCGTATCATAAATGTTTATAATTTTAAATCATATACTATTTGTCTATGAAAAGATGACAAGTAAAAAAAATATGAATACTATTATCTGACATTATTTAATATTCTTACTTTGGATCATATATATTTTCATAATTGATCGAAACAATCATCTAAAATCAAATTATTTGACGAGAAAAACAAATGAATATAATCAAATATAATCAAAACGACATGATAACGATGATTTCAAAATATTAGCGTAAAATCATAAGTAGAATGTTAACTATTGATAAATCTTGTGTCCTCATTAGTTTACAAAAATCTATTATTATGTCAACACGCTATTATTGACATAATATATTAAACGAAGCAAATAGAGATTTTCTGTTTCTTTATCATTTTGTTTGCTATCTTCTCGTACGAACGAACTATATACATACTAAATATTGTAATATAAAATTCATAACAATTAAAATTTTGATAAAAATTTTAAAAAAATAATTAACTCCTTGATATATCATGATCACAATTTTGGATTATATATTAGGCAATAGATAATTTTTATAATGAAAGTAAAAATAATGAAAGGGAAATAAAAATTAAAACTTGAAGAATCTAAAACTTAAAAAGAGTAGTAGAAAATAAAAATAAAAAAGGAACTCATTGTCAATTGTTGATTCACAACAATCATGATTCAATTTATATCATTATATCATAAGAATTTGTAATAGTTTTCATAATTTGTATTACAAAGCAAGCATTCAATATTATTTTACACTTCCTACAATTTTTCAAATAAAATTTAATTAAATTATAAAAAATTAAAAAAAACGAGAAAAAACAAAAAATAGAAGGAATGATAAAAAACATTAACAATATTACAAAATTTTAAAACCCAAAATATTATTCAGACAGTGAAATATTAGATACTGGAAAAAATTCGTATAGATTTCTAAATCAAATTTCAAATATTGAAATTTTCTTGCAATTTTATTTGACAAAATAATCATCATTTATTTCTACAGTTTTTTAAATATTACATAAAATTTTTATATTCCTTTTTTATAAAAAATCTAAAGAAAATATTCGGAAAGAATGAATCAATTATTGATTTCACATCATTAACGCTTTTTAAAATTTTTATTTATAAAAAGAAATGATAATTATATAATAATAAGTCAGAATTGTAAAGATAAAAAAAAACTTCTCATTCAATATCCTTTATTTTTTAGCAAATCATAAAAATAACATAAGATGTTACTCTACAATAAGTTTGTACAACTTCTCCCTTACCATCACTTCATAATTTCTACTATCAATATATATGCTTATTAATTATTTCATATTCTCCTTTTGCCTTATTATGT
>NW_006264219.1:325840-338977 GCF_000469605.1 Apis dorsata | reverse complement strand
TATATATATAGATTACTAATCTCCTATCCTTTTTTCACGCTTCAAGAATAAGAATAAGGAAAGAATGAAAATCACTAATTGGCTTATTCTATGGGAAGTGTGAACAATTTTTTTTTTATTGTTGTTTCATAATCTCCATTACCATTATTACTCTGCTATTAACCATTCCATATTCTATTACTTTGTTTCGCTTCATAATATGTATATACGATAATATACATTCTTAGTTTCCTCCTATGTAGGAGAGTAATGTAGGAGAGCAGCACAAAAGAGAATTGTTTTTCTATAATAAGTCAAGTTCTCTGCAATAAATTAACTGCATGCTTTTCTTCGCTTGTTCAAAAGAGTTATAATAGCTCTTTCTTCTAAACAATTTCTTTTTTGAATGTCACCATTCATGAATCTCACCATTAGAATATATATATTAGATATAGACAACTTCTTTCCAGCCATTGTTTTATATTATTATGTAAAATTTCAATTCTCTCACTATTAACTATTCCACATTCCGCTAATGTTCTTTATCTCAAATAATTCTGTACACATATATATATATACATACACAATCTAATATTTAAATTTTTCTTTTCTTCTACACTTTAAGAAATGTATGAGAAAAATCCGGACAAGAGAATTGTCCACATTTAAACTATTTCTATGCGATTCTTTCATTAATACAATTTTCTCCATACATAATACATATGTGTTTTGCAATATTTACTGCAATATTTTTAGGTTTAAAGTTGTAAAATGAGAAAGCACGAATTTCATTATTTTATTATTTATTTCACCTTTTCATTATTTATTTTTAACTTTATATAAACAAAGGAATATTGAAACAATTGAAAGTTATATATATAAAATTACATCATGTATAATGTACACAATACATCATGAATGTAATTTTCTTGTTAATATCAATTTCAAGCATTAAATTATTTACTAAAATCCAATTTTCATTATTAAATTAAGAAAACTACACGAATTTTTTCCAGTATCTAATAAAATAAGCAATAATAATAATTCTAATAATAGCGATATGTCTTTGGCAGTAAGAAATTACGTGAAATAATTAATTATAGAGAATGATAAGACTAAATATATATATATAAGATCAAATCAATTATATAATTCAAATATATTATAACATAAAAACTTTTGTTTTAAATCAATTGAATGAGAATTTAGAATTATTAAGATATTTTCTATTATATTTTAGAATTTTTTATATATTTAACATAAATTTTAGAAAATAATTATTATTCAAACAAATTGTTATGAATAATGAGGAAAGAAGAAAAAATTAAATGACATTTGATATTTAATTATTTACAAGAAAATAAAGATAAAGATTTCGAATTTATTTTGATGATATAAATAAAAAAATCAAATATCTAAATGTATTGGTCTAAAAAACGAATAATAGAAATGCTAATATTTTGGAAAAATAATGAATTTCAAAAAATTTCGAGATTTTTCAAATAATAGTTAACAGAAATGATTAGTACAATAAAATCTTTAATAAAATGAGAAAAATCTCTGTAAAATGAGAAATTTAGAGTAATTTACATATCCAATGATTACATTAATAATTGTGGATTCGTAATAAAATATAAGCAACAATTATATATATAAGCAACAACGGATTAATATATTTTATAAATTTAATCAACTTAAAATAACAAAATTTGAGATAAAAATTTAAATTGTGTATGTATTAATTCTGAAATGTATATTATAAAAAATATATATAGACAGGACACATTGATACAATTGATAATAGAATATTATCATAGAGTTATTAAAATTCATTCTGAATAAAAAATACATTTCATTTTTTAAGAATTAATACTCTACATTTAGTTTTTTTTTAAAATTACACAGACAAAAAACAATTACTATCAAAACAATATGAAACAATCGATAAAATATACCAAGGGAAATCGCAATAAAAAAATTAAAGATTATATATAGAGAAATACCAATGATTTGTTAATTTTCAGATAATGAAGACATGTATATAATATGAAAATAACAAAACATGAAAATATGAAAATATGTTTGAGCAAGCAAATCGACAATTTCAAAAAATATTAAAATTGAATTTAATAAGAAATTAATCATTAAGATTAAATGTTTGTCTGTTTTTTTGAGAATTTCTTCTGAAATTCCTGAAAGAAGATCGAAAACTTTCTTTTTATCTCAATTCAATACATGTATTATTCACATAATTAAAGAAAGGAAATATAATTATATATTGATTACAGAATAAACAGAGACAGAATAACAAAGACAATTTAATTTAATTTAATTTAATTTAATTTAATTTATTATTTAATTTTAATTATTTTATTAAAATTTTTTAATTTTTAATTTAATTTTAATTTTAATTATTTTAATTTAATTTTACAAAATGTCCAACTAGCTGACTTTTTCGATCTCAAGTGAAACATTGGACATATTCCCGAAATACATTGACCTGACATTGCAAAAAAAAAAAAGACGTGTAAAATTTGTTCTAAATATACAAAGCAAAACAACATAAAAATATATGTAAAATTTTTTTTCTTTGTTTGTTTTTAAAAAAATTTCACCACATTCACCTCAAGACTACTAATTTTTAAGTAAAAGCTGTATATTAGCAACCGAAATTTTTATCGTTTATTTGATAATTAACGATGTAGAATATAATCTTTTCAAATATCAAATATGGAGTAATTATTTCATATTTTTTCAAAACTTTTAATTTTTCATTTATATAACTCGGTAACCATTTTAAACAATTTATGCAAAAAAATTATATAAAATATTATATATTCTTATTACTAAAATTGATTATTAATAATTGATATAATTGATTATCAATAAACATACATACATAATTTTCTACGAAGTCTAATTTTCGAGACTCTATTTTTTGATTTTTAATTCTTTGAATCGTTTTTGATTTCGTTTGATGACCAAAAGAAAAATATAAAAAGTAAATATAAATAGGAATTAATATAAACGGTATATGATTCTTTCCAATTAAGATACAAGAAACATAATTTTATAAAAAAATAATTTTTTAGAAATTTAGATAATATAAAAATTATTAGCAAAAGAATTTTCAAAAAGCTTATATATTTTATGTGAAAACGATTGAAATGAATTTAATATTATAATTATATGTATAAATAAATTTAATTATAAAATATTATATGTATCATATCAAAATTAAATATATGATATTATTTTAAATTATTTATGATAGGCGAAAAAAGATCTGTTTAGACATATTATTGAGAAGATTTTTCTAAAAATGAATTATTTGAATTAACGAGGATGAAAATTGGATTTCACAATCACAGAAAAAATCATTGAATGATAAAATTTTTGATTTTAATTAAATTATCATTGAAAGTGAAGCGAATAAAACAATAATAATCAAAGAATTAGAGGAAAACGAGAATGATATTAATTCAGAAATTCAAGATAAATTAGTAATTCTATACCAATATTTTTGTGGTTTGTAATGTAACCAAATAGAATAAAGAATCATCTCCATGACACCAAATCCATATTTGAATTTTCAACATATTCATATTCAATATAAAAATTAATATGAATATTCATATCAATATATTCAAACATTATCGATTCTTGATATATTTACTTTTATTTTTTTCAATTGATATAATTGAAAATTATATATATTATATATGTTAAAATTATATGTTAAAATTATATCTCATAATTATTTATTATTATATACATACAAATGATAAAGCGTCTATTATCTATGCAAAATATAATCGCGATAATTCAATAAACTATAACTAATAACTATTGCTATAAACATGAAAAAATCTTAGAGAAAAATTTATTATTAGAAATATTGATTACAATTGGTGCAAATTCCAATCATAAAAAATTCGATTATACGTTTGAAATGTGGAAAATATCATTTCTTTTATACAAACTTATGGGCCAAATACGATTTCTAACATTCTACAAGGAAACAATCAATTATCTCTGCCATGCATATAGAAAATAGTTCTAAAAAAAAAAAATATTTTACATTTTTTTTTATTTGCTGACATCCACTATGAAGATAAAATCAATCTTGATTGAAAACATATTTTTTGAAATATCTTGAAAACGAGACAGCATTGAAATTTTTTTTTTAAATTGTATAATTTTGAATAAAAAATTCAATCACATAAGGAAATTTTTAAAAAATTAAAATTTTTACTATATTAAAAATTTTGAATTTTTTATTAATATTTTAGTTTATTTTTTTCATTAAATATTAATTTACATTTATAATTTATTACAACATTTTTTTTTTATTTTATTATGGATTTTGACAATAATATTATTATTCTATATAAAGTTTGTAATAATCTTAGTGAAATTTTTTTATAAAACAAATATTTTTTTATTTTACACTAAGAACATTTAAGAATAACGACACAATCATAATGATCAACAATTTTGTGAAACAGAATTCCATAAGATTTTCAAATTTTCTCGAATGATTATTTATAGCTAGAGCAAAATCAAACATATACAAATAGTATATCTGTAACTAACATAAAACAAACAATTCATTCAACATTATATATCATCATAATCATGACATTTCAAATATGTCATTTTTTTAATGTAAATTGAAATTTAATGATTTTTCCAAATGTGAAATTTATATATATTCAAAAATAATATTTAAAAATATGATGATGAAAAATATAAATGATTTATTTTTCACTTTTAAATAATATTATCCTTTTAAATTGTATTGTATTGTATTGTATTTCTAATTGATTTCTGAACTCTAATCACTATTATAAAAATTATTATCAAACATTTTTTATGTTTTGTAGATTTCAAAATACTAATTATTGACACAAAATTTATATATGTTACATTTAAATCAATTAAATTGAATATAATGACAAATCACAATTTTTATCTTTTTTTAAACTATATTGTATGAAAAATTTCTACAAATTGATTATTATATTAAATACGAATATCAATTTATCGAAAAAATAAGATATTATTATTAAAAAAAATATTTGAAATGCAATTTTATTAGAGAAAGAATAAATAAGTTTTATAAAATATTCTAAAAATATATTTTCAAGTCTCAATTTTGAAAAATTAATTTTATAATGAGAACCATTCTTTTATGATTCTTCTGAAAAAAAGAAAAAAGACAAAAGCCACTAATATAGATTTAACATACAAGACATATTAAAATTGTTTTTGTTTTTAAATGAAAAATCAAATAAGTTATATTTAATAAAAATTATAATAAAAATAACTTTTTATAACTATTTATAAAAATTTTTTTTATATATTTTTTATATTATAATTTATTAATATTTTACCAAAAAATAATAAAATACAATATGTTAATATAATGTTTAGAGATTAATGTTTACTATTTGTTTATTATTATTTGTGTAATAAAATATTATCATCGTTATTGAGAAAACAAATAAATCATCATTTCTTAATTGTTGAGTTAGATGAGCTTTTATGTGATATATGATGAATTATGTGATATATGATCCATCATAAAAATATATATATAATAATTAGTAAACATTTTTTAGAATCATGCTTACATATAAAAAAAATTATGAACAAAATAGTATCATTAGAGGCTGCAAAAACACATGGATATCAATACAGCAGTCAGAGTTTTTAATATTTCAGATCTTACACAGAGAAGACGAATATAATTTAAAAAAAAAAAAAAAAAAAACGTATTTCATTGCTAAGTATGAACAATAAAGAAAAATTCAAAATTCACACTAAAAAATTACAAAAATTTGATTTTACATTATACACGAATGCATAAAATCTATAACATCTAATTTGACTGAAAGATTACATATGAATCATGAATTTAATAAGAAAAAAATTAAACTATATAATGATTAAACTATACTTAATACTAAAATGATTTTCTGATCTCAATCAGAAAAAATCTGAAAATGTTTCATTAGTTCTTTATCAGAATATGAAATGAAATGTGAACAATGTTATTAAGTAGAGAAATTTAAGAAATTTCGGATGAATGTAATAGAAGCGATCAATTTTATATTTTCAACATTATATCAACATTATATTTTCGTGAATTATTGCTTAATAATGATGATCTAGTTGATGCTTGGCTTAATTTTGAATGATTTAATTTGAATTTAAAATAATAATAATATAGATATAAAATAATAATATGTATATATAAAATAAAATGTTATGTTTTATATATTTCAGAAATTTTAAAGTGATAGGTTTGAAAACAATTATACGATTTTTTTTTTTTAATTATTACCAGTTATTAATTATTGACCATAAAATAAATATAATATAAATCGAGAATAATAATATCGAGAATCAGATAAAATATATAATTGAATATATTTCAATCATACATCAACTAAAAAAATTTAAAAAAAAAACAGAATGAGAATCGATATCATTTAATAGAATAATTTTTTCAAATTTAAATCAAATGATTTAATTTTGTCATATTTAAAATCAATTAATCATTTGTATTTTATAAACAGAAAATAATAATAACAAGATGATGCAAAAGAAGATATTCAACAATTTTGTTCATCACACACTGCTTTTATATTCAAAAGATGTTATATTCAAATCAATTCAATAGCTTGCGAAATGTGATGAAACTATATAAGATGAAATGTTTTGCATGAAAAAAGATATTATAAATAAATAAGAGTGAACTAGCATATAGCATATAGTTAAAGCATATAAATACTACAATCCAAATAATATAAATTATAGAGAATCTGTGCAAAATAAAGAAAAAAAAGAACTAATATTTTTTAAATAGAATAAAATAACAAAAAAATAAAAGATATATTTTATATATAATACATATATATAATACATTTATATATATATACATATAATAATATTGAAATAATAAAACATAGTATATTTCTATATTTCTTAACATTTTATAGATATCACAAGTAATAGCACTTATTCAGAAATTCTGAAAAAATGTACTTTAAAAAATGAAAGTTATATATAATTGAAAAAAATGTTTAATGTTTAATGTTTAATTAAAATAATAGTTAATAAAATTATAATTTTATTGCGAAATAGAATGTTTTCGTTCCATTTTATAAATGAAAGCATTGATGTTTCTGAAATCAAAAATCTCTATATTTTATGAAGATTATTATATTATATCTCTATATATAAATGAAAGAAAAATTCAAAATATTTATTGAATTATTTTAAAATGAAAGAAAACATAGTTGAATATTATAGATAAATACTTTGAGCATTCAATAATTAAATATGACTTATCAATAAATAATATTGTTGGAATATATTGATAATGCCAACATTAAAAAAATAAAATTCATTTGGTTTCCGTTTGTTGTAATGGAATAAAAAAAATCACAATATTTTCTTTACATATTTTTTACAAATATTTTGAGAATTAAAATCGATTGCCGATTATATGTATAAAAAAAAAATTTTTAATCTTATCCTTTAATATAATAATATATTTAAAAATCATCAAAATTCGTGAAATCATTACTCATTAATAAATTAATCTAAATTTGTAATAGACGAATCGAATTATATCTAGACAAAATATCTAGATATCTTTAAGTTAAATTAAATTTAATAAAAATTTAAAATTAGAAAAATAGAAAAAGTTTTAAATTAAATTTATTTTCTTTATAATCATATTCATTATTCCATAAAAAATTAAATTTATCATATTTAATTAATTTATTAACACATAAGTAGAAAACATTTATCAATTTTATTTAATTTAATTTATATTTAAATATATAACTCAATTTATAAATATTAAATATACTTTTTAATTAATATAAATATTTAATTAATATAATTAAGGATTAAAAAAATAAATTAAATGATGGCGAATAGAATAATTTTTTAAAAATAGAATATTTATTTTCTTTTCTTTTTTTTTCTTTGTGTTCCATTTTTTGATTATATAAATATTCTATATTTTCATGATAATAAAAATATAAATTATTAATATGAAATAATTGCATGTATAGAATATTATATCCAAGAATAATAAATTATTATATAAAATATTAAAGTCAAACTAATATTTTTTTTATATTTTGCATAATATATTCAAAATTTTGAATATTTTATACATATACCAAAAAAATAATTTATTTCAAAATGAATAAATTTTTATGAAAAAAAAAGTAAATAAAACTTTATTTCATATGAACCATGAAAAAAATCAAATTATTTTGAAAATGATTAATTTATTAGTATTTTATTAAAAATACATATTATTATGCATATCAATCAAACTATAATACTTAAGTAAAAATATTTTGTCTATTTATTAATTACTTAATAAATATTGCCTTTCATAATTTTTTTCTTAAATATATATTTTCTTATATATTTAAAAACTTATATAAACTTATATATTTAAAATTAAATTGAAAAATTAATTTTTTTATAGCTTTTTATTTTATTTTCCTATGAAAATTCATTTTTAGACTTTATATAATCTGTTTTTAAAATTTTTAAAAATACAGAAAAATATTTTTTTAAAATTATTTTAACGTAAACAAATTTAACTTTAAACATGTTATTTAAGATATTTTTTTTATGAAACTTTTATGTTAATCACTTGAGATAAAAAAGAAAATAAAAATAAATAAATATGTTCACAATATCTCATTTTTTAAATTGTTCAAAACAAATTCGAAAACGAAAAAATTATAATTAACATTATGAACATTAATAATTATAAAATTATGAATATTAAGCTACAAGACTGCAAGATATAATTAATTATTGCAGCATTGAAGCATTTTTATATTACAGCACATTCTAAAACCTACTATCAACTACAGTGAAATTAACAGAATTTTTTTTTAACACAAATAATATACTTACTGTGGAATGTAATAGTATAATAGCACATAATAATAATAAAATAACACTATAATATAAAGTTCTTAAAAATTCTTGCTCTATTTGAACCACATGTTATTTATTTTGTTTTTTCTGAAAATCTTAACTGTGAGAAAATATCCCACGTGTGTATAATTCATAATAATAATATCACAAGAAACACTAAATATAAAAGGTTATGATAAGTTATGACTTCAAATTAGAATAAAGCACATTAGTATACTTAATAATGTAATAAAACTTATTATATTATTATATTTATATAAAAAACATAAAAACTAAAATATCATAAGAATTTGGTAATCTAGATAGATATTTTTACATTAATGAACAACATTTGAAATCATATCATTTTATGTTTTTTTTTTTTATATTATATTAAATATAATAAATTTGTTTAACAATTTTAATCAATTATAAAATATTTAGATTATGTTTGAAAATGTTTTTTCATCCTTACCTTCCTCTTAACGTGCTCTTAACTATAACGGTTAAGAACGAAGGACATTATATAAATGCGGGAATTGGAACATGGCGGCTTCAACAAGCTTTCTTATTAGCTAGTCATAAGTGAAACAGAGTTACCAAACAAACTTCTAGATTTTCAGTTTGACATTTCACTCTAATTTAAGAATAATAAAAAGGAAAAAACTAAACTAGGGAATATTAAGTCGTTAAGAAAGAGAATATTTTTTTTATTTACAAATACAAAGACTTTAGATGCTTTTGATTTCTAGTATGACTTATATTGTACAAAATATAACGAATATACATACTATATAATCGTGTATGTCATCTATATTACTATACATATGTATATACATCTATTTACTTACATTGTAGCATATGTATAGTATACAAAATGTAGTCTAATTTTTCAGTGATGGAATATGGTTTAAATTTGATTTTTGTACATAAAACATAGGTTTATATGTAGAGTATTAAGCTACCTTTTTTAATAGTGATAGACTTCTTATTTTTACGATTTATATGTTTTAACATTGTTTTTTTGTTTTCTTTTTATACTAGAAAAAATATTATAATAGAATGCTTGACTTGAAGAATTCCAATATTATTTTTAATATAAAACTTGAGTAAAACTTGATTGTTTCAATTTCTTAATCACTTCTTAACTATTGTATTTTATATAGTGAATATTCTATATATAATATTCCAAAAAATGCTTCACATTTACACATATAGTTTCTTATTTCTTTGTTATTCAATTCTTGATAGAAAAATTACTAAGCTAATAGTTATTTTTATATATTTTTACTTATAATTTAATATGTTTTGAGAAATTGAGATTGATAATAAATCATAAGTATAATAGAATAGAATTATAATTTTTTATTGTTATCATAATATAGACTAAAATATTTGATTTTTTCAAAAATTTCTTTTTTATGTAGATAAAGATTTATATTTTATTATATTTGATTTTTTCAATGTTAATCTAGGTCTATTAAGATTATTTTGTTCTATAGTTTTCTAGTTACCTGATTATTGCCAGTTTTCATCATTTCTATTAGTAAAAAATAAAAAAAAAATGGATCATATTATTGTTTAATGATAATTAAATATATTATATTTATGAGAATATTTATGTTATTATTTTGAATATTTATTAAGAATATATATAAAAATATTTGTTAAATAAATAAATTTTATTATTTTCCTTATGTAAAAATAATTTGTTGTCATTTGTGATTTTTACTTATAGTGTCATTTGATAGATTTATTTTGTTATAGATTTGGGATTTAAATTCCTCAAAAGAATGAAGTCATTTTTGCTGTTAAATTTTCTAATTAGATTGTTTTAATTTTGAATTCTTATAAATGATAGAATATAACAAGTTGTTATAATTAAACTGAGATTTATTTTTATTTTAATCATGAATATCTCTTATTTATAATGAATCTTTTGAAAATATTAAATTTGATGTTGCTTTTGATTATGATGTATATTGATGTATATCATTTATTTTAGTTGTTTGTCTATCTAATTATGACAAAATAATTAATTTAACTAACTAGTTAACCAATTAAAATCATTGATGTTAAATTTCTTCTTTTCAATATATAATAATATTTTGAAAATAAATTAAATGTTAAATTTCCATATTTTTTTTTTTTTTTTTTTTTTTTTTTTTTTTTTTATTTTTTTTTTTTTTTAAAATTTAATTTGAAATTTTTTTTTTTTTTTTTTTTTTTTTTGTTTTTTTTTTTTTTTTTTTTTTGATTATCATGCTTCTATAATTTCATAATGTAATTTGAAAATTTTGATTTATTATTTTATTTTTGTGTTGATTTTGTATTATTTGATTTGAACAGAGTTGACTTTTAACATGAAATTATTATGATTTGAAGTATAATTTTGATGGTATAATTTTTATATATATAATTTGTATATTTATTCAAATTGTTGATATTATTTGTTAAATTATCTTATATTTTAAAAAAATTATGCTTACTTTTTTGTTTATTGATTTTACATATACAATATAATGCAGAAATTTAAATGTTGATGGGAACATATGCATTTAAGTTTTCTGTTTTAAGTTTGATTATTCTACATAATTGTTTTGATTGTTTTGATTGAGGATTATTATTTTACTCTCTTATTATCTGTTTTAAAAAATTATTTTTTCTTGAAATAATAATTTGAGAAGTTCTCCTTTGATTTTAGAATAGAATCCTTCGTAGAGTGTTTTGCTTAACTGTATTTAAACATTATGTTTATATTTGTTTTTTAACTTTTCAGAAATTAATATTATTAAATACCACTATCTTACTCTATATGTCTCTTTTCGTTTTTTAAGCTCTTCATAATTTGAATCTAAAATGATATGTGATTTTATGCATTGCATATTGATTCTATTGGTTGTTTTGGACATTTTGAATTATTTCTTCTGTATATGTTTTATATTTAGAATTGCTTTTACAATTTTTGGCTTTATATTTAAATTTGAATCATTTAAAAAAATGATTGAAGAAAAATTTTTATATTTGTGGAAAATTAGTTTGATGTAAAAGCATTGTCATATCAGAAATTTAAATAAAAATTTAAATGAACTATATTTCATTTGATATTCTATATTCTATATTCATTTTCCATTTTGATTTTTAATATTTTATAGTCTGAATATTGCAAAGTGATTTTTTATGTCTCTTCTACTCTCATAATCTGTTCAAATTTTCTTAAAAACTTTAAATCTTTTTTGTCTTAATTGCTCATTTTGGACAAAAATATTTGTTTAATTTTTGTTTTTTAAATTTGACTTTAACAAATTTTTTCCTATATGAAGTCAATTTTTTAATTTCTATTTTGAGTTTATTTATTTCTTTGGTTATGGCAAGCAGCTCTAAAAAATAATCTTATTATTATTCAACAATAAATTAAAATTACATTTTAATATAATATAAATAATATAAAATTATGAATAAAATAGATTGGTCAGAAAATTAAATAAGATATAAAATTTCTATTCAATTTCATATTCAGTAAAATAAAATAATTAAAATATATTATAAATATATATTGTATAATCTATTATTACAAAGCAGTTATTTAGAATGATGATTTTTATTATTAGAAAATAAATTGCATTTAGAAAATATTGTTTTAATTTTTAAATTTATTTCGACTTGAATATATCATAAGTGCAAAATAACTTTCTATTTTTAAAAATATTAATTCAAAATATTAATATTATTTTTTATGTACATAAGGAACATAAAGGAATTTAAGAATTCTATATAATTATATTCTATATAATTATTTTCATATAATTCTGTTAAGACTTTTAATTGAAATAAAAATTATGAGTCATTTTTTTTCATAGTTTTTTGAATAAAATATTTTTAAATATCTAAATATAAATAATATCAAATAATTGAAATTTATGTAATGTAATTTTTATTTTGTATATGTAACTAAATTTTATAATTTAGTAATTTATAAATTTTATATATTATTTATTTATTTTATTCAAAAAATTATGATCGAATAAGTTTTATATAATTCTTTAAATTTCAAAAAATATATTTTTTTTTAGATTTTCAAAAAATTTTATGTAAATTTACCATATGGTAAATTTTACCATAAAATATACCATAATAATTGTTAATAACAATAATTTGTTATTCATCATATGTGATTTCTTTTGAGATTTTTAT
>NW_006264219.1:307744-325658 GCF_000469605.1 Apis dorsata | reverse complement strand
TATATATATATATATATATATATATATATATATATATATCTTAATATTGTATATATTGCATAAAAATATTTTAAATTCTGGATTTAATTGTAAATTAATATACTATTTAAATTAATGATAATAAAAACTATGCCATATTAAATATCCGTCGTTTTTTTATTAAAATTTATTAATAAAAATGAAAATAATTTTTGAGGATTGATTTTCAAAATATGAAGCACAATATAGAGTGGAAGTTTTATCCTTGGGTAAAGCATATTATGATTTAGAAAAATGTTTTAAATTTTTTTAGACTCTCGAAATTTATAACATTATGTTAAAATTTTAATTGTGTCAGATGAATTGATTTGAACAATTTTAACATTATATATGAAGATATATGATATACATTATATATATGTCTGCATTAATGATAGCAATTTGAGTCTGTCAATTTTAAAAACAATATATAATTCTTCATTAATGAAGCGATTGAGTTTCATAACTTCATATCGACAATTCAAGTATTTGCTTCTAAGTTTTATTGACTTTTATCTCATGTCAAGCAAAAAAATATATAATTAAATGAAAAGAAATGAATATGAATTTTCGTAAAAATGTACGATTTTTGGGAAGGATAACTATATGAAAATTAAAAATATCAGAAATTTAAAAAGATAGGAAAATGTTTTTGAATATAATACCCATGACATAATTATAATTATTACATAATTATTTGTAATTTTAAATATAAATTTTAATTATAAATGAACATTAAATTTTAAAAAGAAGATATGTTTTTATGTGTTATATTATGATTTAATTTTTATATACTTTATATATTATATATAATATATATATTATTTTTATATTTTTACGAAAAGTTATTTATTTAATACGAATTTGGTAAATATAGTGTTGAATTTTGTAAACATATCTAAAGAAGAAATGATCTAGAAAAAGTGTCAATAAACTTAAAAATGATTTTTAATTCAATTAGATTGAAAAATAAGAATTTATTTACATTTATTATTTACATTTACTTAAAGAGTAATTTACTAGTCATAATAGTCATCCTTCATCTGCCAGAGCTCAATGTTGTAATTAAAAATAATATTACATAGGTTATCAACATTTATTTTCAACCTAACAATGAAAACCAATGGAAAACATTGAAAAATATGTAAAAATTCTTACTCTATTTCTATTTCACTTCATCTAAACTTCAATTATTTATAATTTTAAATTTCAATCGATATTTTTATATATCAACTTTTCTACTTGTTTTGAAAATCGATCATGCAAAGATGTTCTATGAATACATTAATATCCTATGTATATGTTTCCATTGATTAATACAGAGAAAAATTTATTCTATTTCTATATCTTATATTATTTATATATTTCTGTAATGTTTAAAACTAATATAAAGAAGAATTTATTCTATAATGTTTCTGTAGTGTTCAAAACTAATTATCTTAATTATATTACTCATTGTTCAAAAAATCTTGCTTCTCTTTAAAGAAACATTTTTCATAATTTTCATAAAATCTGATAATAAACATAATTTACTAATATTTACTATACTATTTACTATACTATACTATACTAAATTTATTAATATATATACTATACTATACATACATACTATATATATAATATATTATACAAATTAATTCAATATTTTCTATTATATTCAGTAATTTCTATTATACTTCTATCTTTTATTTTACTTCTATCTTTTTTATATTTTTACCTTTTTGTTTTACCTTTTTGTATTTTATATTTAATATATGAAATAATAATATTTTATATCTAATTATATTATTTTTATTTACTGTGAAGATATTACAAATTTTATATTTTTCTTTGTAAATATTTTTATCATATTGTAAATTTGAAATCTTGAAAACATAAATATTGCATTCTAAGATGATAATAAAATATTACCTTTTAAATTTCTTTATCTTTGAAATTGAAGAAATAATATTGTTATTGTTTCTTATTATACAAAATTTCTTATTTATACAAAATTATTACTTTATAATTTAAAAAATGAAATTATTTTAAAAATAATTTTTCTTAAAATCAAAATGATATAATAATCTTAAACAGAATCTTATTTGCTTTTTTGCTTCTAAATTTTCTTACTAGTTTAGATCAACAATAATCACTACATTATCAAAACCTATATACAAATTATTTATTATTAATTAACTTCTAATAATATAGTAATATATTTTTGCTAAAAAATCATTACTGTTTCTTTTACTTTCTTATCTTTTTTTCCCTTCTTTAAGTGTTTCATATTCACTATATGAAGTTTTGATATCTTATATTTAACAATATTGCTGTGAAAATGCTATTACAAAATATATTTGCTTTTGTAAATGTTTTTGTATTTTTGCAATTATGTTATGAAATTAGAATTTTGAAGTTAAGAATATTAAAATATTCTTTAATATTGCAGAAAGTATGTTGTTATTTATATAAAACTTATATAAAATTCATTATTAGTTCATAAATTTATTTCATAATTCAAAAAAATATATTTAAAAAAATTTTTTTTTTAATTCAGAATGATGCAGTATTAGATATATATTTATTTACTTTCTTTTCTAAATCAACAGTATTAGTAAAATTTGATTCAACTATTATATTATTAAAAATATATAANTTTGGTTGCTATGAAGATATTATTACAAATTTTATATATTTATAAATCATCAGATATCTTCACATTTCTAATCATATAATTATGTTGAGAAATCAGAATTTTGTAAGAATCTCAAAATACATTTCTCTAAATTTTTTTTGGATATTATAGAAAATATGTTGTTATTGTTTTTTATTTATTATTAGTTTATTATATATAAAATTTATTTCATAATTAAAATTTTATATAATTATTTTAATTTATATAATTATGTTATTTTAAATCTTTTTTTTTTTTTTAATTCAAAATAATATTGATATTAAAGTTAATTAATATCTTACTTGTTACATTTTTAAAATACACAGTATTAACAAAATTTCAGAAATAATTTTTATTACCAAAGTCAATATAGAATAAGAAAAGTATATATAGAATATTTATAATTAATTTATAACATTAGTAATAATCTATTCTAAAAAAACTAATTGATAATTATTGAAAGAAAAAATTAATGAGTATATTTAATGTACAGATAATATAATATAATCTGAAATTTTGAATCTCTATAATTCGCATTATAAATCTAGAATTTTATTCATTCTATTTCATTTTATTGCCTAAATTACTAAAATATAAATAAATCTTTAACTCGATTATTCATCACATATTTATATACATTGTTATTTCTGAACTTTCTGGAATTTAGGATGGCTCTACAAGTTGAAATTTATCTATATAAGTCAAATTTTTATTATCGTTATCTTTGTAATTCAAAAATTATAGTTATATGTCACAAGATATTAAAAATCAGTTATTCTAAACAAAAAAACAAAATAACACAAGCCAATATTTTTACTTTTTGCTTTTTGACCACGTGCACATCTATGAAAATTTTTTTATATCAATTTTATAATTATTTTATAATTGTTACAAATTTATATATTTATGCAACAAATAATTTACATTCAATTTTGAAATTTCTCTTTTTTAAACTATTATAATCAGAAAATTATTATATATAAAGATTTTGTATGTCGATTCTTCGTTTGTTAAATTTTTTTTATTTTTTTATAAAATTTCGAATATCAAAATCTCTAAAAATTCAATTCTTTTTTTATTCGAGATGAAACTCGAGTTATCGAAATTCGATAAATATTCATATTTCTAATTTTAAAAATAATAATTTTTAAAATTATATTATATATTCAAGCAAAAATATTAAATATTTATCATCTAATTCTTATTCATATTGAAATTTTGAAATTTAAAAAAAAAAAATAATATTATAGAAGTATTAAATATCATGAAGAGATCATGAAGAAAAATTCATTACGTATATCCATAAAGTTAAAATTAAATAAGTTAGATGGCATAATAATCGCATTATGTTATTTTCTTTAAAGCACATCTTCTATTTATTTAATCTATGATTATACATAGTTGAAAGGTAGTTTAAATCTTATAAATTTAAAATTTGGTTAGGAAAATTCTTATATATTTTCAATGATAATTTTTTAAAAATTTTAATATTTGCTTCTTTTTGTTTCCTATGTAAAATAAAAATGGAAACTGAATCAAACGAGTTTAAATCAAGGAATTGTTTAAATGGTGAAAAAAATGTACAAAATGAGATAAACAATCTACTATCTGTTAATAAAACGTCTATCTCTTCTGATATATCGGAAAAAGATACAATTTCAAATATAAAAGATAATATTGTAACTTTTAAGAAACCAACTGTGTTAATTGGTCCGAAACGTTCTGGATCGGTACATAAAATTTCAAACACATCTCTTTCAACAGACACGTGTTTACGTGAAAATAATGATCATTCAAATCGTGACAAATCTCAAGAACATTTACAAGATTGTTCATACATAGAACCACTATGGGGAGGAAAGCCAAAAGAAAACTATAAAATGGAAGTACTAAAATCTGGTGTCATTGTTGAAACGATTTCACTCAATGAACAAAGTTTTTATGTTATTGGACGTTTACCTTCGTGTCATTTATCACTTGCACATCCTACTATTTCAAGATATCATGCAGTTTTGCAATATAGATTAGAAGAAGACAAAGACAATGATAAAGGTTTTTATGTATACGACTTAGGAAGTACTCATGGTACTTTTTGGAATGGAAGTCGTATAAAACCTAATATTTATGTAAGAATACGTGGAGGTCATATGCTTAGATTTGGTTGTAGTCAAAGAAAATATATTTTACAAGCTCCACCAGAAGATGTGGAAGAAGAATCTCAATATAGCTTGACAGAATTAAAGGTATTTATCATTTAATCTAAAGACTACTTTGATTTGTGTTATTTTTTTTAAATTTTTTTTATATAATCTAATAATTATTGATAAATTTGAAATATAATAGTTTTTAATGTTGAAATATATTTATTTAAAAATTATATTTTGTTAAAGTTTAATTTAATTTTATTGTATAGTTAACATTATATGATTAAATCCAAAATTTATATTTATATTTAAATATATTTTTTTTGCATATCATGTTGCCATTATATAATGATAGTATTTCATGCATAGGAAATAAATTATTAAAATGTTAGTAATGTTAGATATTGTAAAGTTTAAAGTAAAAATAAAGTATAGATTTTAAATGAAATAAATGATATTAGGATTTTTTGAAAGAATTGAATGGTTTTCTGTGAGTACTCTTTTGAAAATATTTATTTATAAATATAATTTTTTTGTAATTATAATTTATCCAATTTGTCAAATTCTAAAGAAATAGCAATTGGAAAAATAATGAATATGATTTTTTATATTTAAATAATTAATTGTTCTCAAAAATCAAATTATAGAGAAAGTGAAGAATTATAGAAAGTATAGAAAGTATGGCACTTTACTTGATTTTGTTACTTTAATGAATTTAAAATATATATTTTTAAATATATTTTGAATATAAAATATGAAACTGATATTATTATCATTGCAACTTTAAATCATTGTAATTTATTATTATTCATTCAATTAATTAATTTTATTCATTCAAGTTGTCTTATATTTTATTCTTGCATTCTGTGAATTCTAAAAATCTCTAATGTCTAAAAGATAAATCTAAATATAATAAAGTATAGTAAAGTTTGTATAATAAATTATTGCAAAACTTTATTATAAATTTTAAATAAATAAATTTCAATATTAAAAATCATTATATTTTATCTATATTTATCAATAATTATCAAATTAACCAAAAAAAAAAAAAAAATTTGAAATAAAATAATGCCCTGAACCAAAGTAATCTAGAGATTTTTTTAATGTTTTTTTAATTGTTTGTTTTGTAAATAAATATAAAATGAAACAAAAAATATTTTAGGAAATGAGAGCATCTCAATTGCAAAGATATCATGAAAAAGAAAAAGCTGAGGAATCCATTGAAAACAAAGAAAGTGAAGGCATTGACTGGGGAATGGGAGAAGATGCAGAGGAAGAAACAGATTTACAAGAAAATCCTTATGCTTCATTTGTTGATGAAGATTTAATTTTAGAAGATCCTAAGAAAACTCTAAGGGGATGGTTTGAAAGAGAAGGATATGATCTTCATTATCAAGTAGAAGAAAAAGGATTTGGACAATTTTTATGTTGGGTAGAGTAAGTGTTTTATTTTTATATATATGTTTTATATATATAAAAATATATATGATTTATATGTTTTTAATTATATTTATAAAAATATCTTAAATATGGAAAATATTTAGTCTTCCTACTGAAGATATTGTTGGCCATTCAATGAGAGCAGAAGCTCTTGTTAAAGGTAAGAAGAAAGAAGCAGTTATACAATGTGCACTCGAAGCCTGTAAGATATTGGACAGATATGGATTATTAAGGCAAGCAAATCATGGTAAGAACAATATTATATAATTTTTATAATAATTTATTATAAATTAATATTTTTATCAATAATTTATTATTTTTTCTTTGTGCATTATATTTGTTATTGAAATATATTAAAAATAACTTATAAAAAACTTATAATTTTTTCTTATTTCATTTTAATAATTAATTCAATTATAGAAGCAAGAAAAAGGAAAACAAGAAATTGGGAAGCAGAAGATTATTATGATTCGGATGAAGATAATTTTTTAGATAGAACTGGATCAATAGAAAAAAAACGTGAACAGAGAATGCGATTAGCTGGAAAATTAGAGCAAAAAGTAGAAACATATGATTCATTAGTGAGTTAAATTGCATTATTTTCTATTTTATAATTTAAAAATAGATAAAAACAAAAATTTTATTTATTATTGTTATTGTAGCTTGAAAAACATAAAGAAGTTACAGAAAAAATAACACATTTATCAACTTCAATTCAAAATTGGCAAAATGCAAATACTACAAAAGTTGATACAACTGAAGAGGATGCATTAGATGCTTTTATGTCAAGTTTAAATTCGTTTGCTTTAACTAAAAATGATATTGCTAAAATGAAATTGGAATTACAAAATCTTCAAAAAGAAGAATCAAATTTAATTAAATTATTAAATTTGACACAGCCAGCAAATTTACCCACTCTTTCTTATTCTAATATGAATTATAGTACAGATGCAGATATGACTATTATGAAAAAAATACCCTCTGAAACAAAAAAACTTCATCACAATTCATTAATTCGTCGTAAAAAGGTAAATAAATATTTATTTTTAATTTCATTTAGTACTATTTTTTATTATATATATATACACACATACTTATACACTTCTATTTATATTATTTACATTAATTTAAATAAAATAATTATATAGGAAAAACAAACAAATCAACACGAAAGTACATTTAGTAAATTACATGTAGAAAACATAACAGAGGAAACAGAGTGTATAGAAGAAGTTGATAGTGACGATGAATCAACTTCTAATTCATCTCATAATGAATTATATAACAAAAATGTTGAATTACAACAGTCTAATAGTACTATTGTTACTGTTAAAAATGAATCTTCTGAGAAATGTGAAGAACAACATAAGCATAAAACACAAAAAACTCAGGTAACAAAGAAACATCGACAAAAGCAACAAAAAATATATTGTGACCAAGATACGGATAATTATTCGACATGGATTCCTCCATTGGATCAAGTAGGAGATGGAAAAACAAGTCTCAATGAAAAATATGGTTACTAAAATTCAATTTGATTAATAATATGTTAACTGGATAATATATTGCATTATAATATTTTTTAAATTTATGATTTTAATTAATTAATATTGTAAATATCGTATAATATTTATTATCAATTTACGATATGTTATAAATATACAGTATTATATGATATATTTATTTTATAATAATTTATTGTATATATATTATTAATTGAAAGTTTGAAATTACAAAAAAATCAGATTAGAAATTGTTAATATATAATTTTTTAATATAAAATTTATCAATGTAAAATAAAATTATCATTGATATTTATATTATATTATTATGTTAATACAAGATTCTATCAATGTACAATGATATAATGATTGTAAAATTTCAACTAATAATGTACATTTTAATGTAAATTTAAATATAAATGTTAAGTTTCGATATTCGATATATCAATCGATTGTTACGTATATTTCGATATATCGATCGATTTTTACGTTTTATTATTACATTTTATGATTCATGATGACGTTTAGAATAATGATTGGATTACAAATGAGGTTTATGTATAGATAAAATATTAAAAGAGGTGAAATAGAAAATATATAAATTAAGTGATCAATATTCTTTTTGCTCTTTATATATTTATAACAATTTTTTTAATTGTATTACTAATAATTTAATTATCAATCTTGTTGATTTATAAACAATTATAATTTTTATTACAGTTGTACATTTTATTAAATAAAATTCAAGTGAACATATAATACAATCATAATTGGATAATAACAAGAACATTTTCATATTATAAACAAACTTATTAAACACTTCAGTGTAGTGTTTGTTAAAACTGATTCAAAAATCTCTATAGCTTAAAATCTGTATATATTATTATTAAAATCACAGGTACAAAATTACGGAACAGAAGTAAAAAATGGATTATTCTAATGGAAATGAATTTGAAATATCTTACTTTAGAACGAGTACGTATATATAAAATATATGAAAAAAATATACAAAAACATAACCTAAACATGGACTAAGATTTTCCTTTTTTATTAAATTTCACTTATTATTAATAAATATTAATAATAAGAAAAAGAATTTAATTTATTCTATACAATGATTTTATTATTAGATAATTTAGATTTTTTATTTAGTTGAAAAAGATTTTAATCAAATATTTAGTCTTGTTATTATTATTCTTTAATATGCAATAAAAAAATATAATTACATAAAATGTTAATTATTAATTATAATTATTAAATTAACTAATCAAGTTAATGTTTTCATATAAATTTTAATCTTTGAATCTTTTAATCTTTTAAAATAATTTAATTATATTTAATATAATTTAATATAATTATATTTTAAAAATTTTCATAGTATGGAGTGCTATTGCATCTATTGGGTGGTATTTAATTGCAATTGGAATCTCATTTTGGCTTGCATCTCCTTATATTCGAGAGAAATATTTAAATTGGAAACTAAGAAGGGACGAATTGGAATATGCAGCAAAATATCGTAAAAGTAAATAAATATATATCATTATCTAAAATATATAAAAAGTATAATATATATAAAAATATTTAATCTTATTGTATAGATCCAGATCTCTTGCAAGCAAGATTATTAGGTTTGGAAGCTTCAAGACAAAGGATGCAAGAGGAATATTATCAGAAATGTGCCATGTTAACAGAAGAAAAAGGAAAAGAAGTAAATTATAAATATTGATTTTAAATATGATGAAATATTTCCTAATTATTAAAAAAAAAATATTTATTTTATATTTTAGCAAAAAGAAAACATAAAAGAAACATCAAAATTAACTTTGGACAACAATATCTTAGACTTTAGACTAAGAAAGAAAAATAATGATTTACCTCCTTTTACAGAGAAGAAACATAAGTCATTAAGAGAAGGTAAATATAGATAAAATTAAATGAAAGATATAAAAAATAAAATCAACAATCAATTCATACAATCTTTGTTACATTTGCTAATTACAGAATACAATCCATTAATGGGCGATGGTTCTAGAGGATATCGACCACCTAAACGCACGTGTTGCGGAAAGGGAGGTTGCGGGTAATTGTATGTAACTTAATTAATAGAATTTAATATTCTATTGATGAAAAAATTATAAGTAATTATTAAAATATTATGTTTTGTTATAATAAAATTATAAACTTATTAAACATGAATTTTATGATACTCTAAAATTATTTTCCATTTTCCTCTTTGTTATTTTGCTTTAGCTTAAGTTAAAATAAAAGGAAATAGGATAACAGGAAATATGTATATAATTTTTTTTCTTTCATTAAATTGTCAGGAATCATTGTCAAAAAAGTTAATAAAATACACGAATTTTCAACGTCACTTTTTCTTTGTTTTTATTAATAATCGTTACTCGTATATTATGTAACGTTTTCGTATATCGCTTTATATGTATATGTAGTACTTGACAATAATAATTATTACTTTTAAATTATCTACATTTGTGCGCGCGTGTTCGCCTGTATGCGTATGTTACTAGTCTGCATCAATTTTATTAGCATTATTTTTCTTTTCAATTATGATCAAAATGGACAATCACTCGCGTTTGTCTCATAATAAATAAGTTATTGCCTACGAAAACGCTTACGAACGAACGATTTCTGTTTTTTTCATGCGCTTTATTTACAAAACGTAAAGAAGATTTATGCTAAATCACTTATCAGCCTTTGTATTTAAATTTAGACCTAATTGTAAGACCTAAAAAATGCAAGTAAGATTAAAACTTGTCGAATCGCCTTGTTCGGAACGTTTTATTAGATCTTTCGATCTAAAAGTTAATGATATGACGATTAGTGCGATGTGACTACAAAATATTTTGTTATTCTACAATGTCGATAATTTTCATCTGCCATAGAACAAAACGTCCAATTTTCGTAAGAGACTATTCAGCTATTGGCAGTGATTGATAAATCACTTACGAAAATTTCGTAAAATTTCTATGAACATAATTCAGTTCAAGAATTACATTCAATTTGGTTATATTTCATAAACGGAAAAACACTGATCTGTTTCTCAAGCATTCCGTTCTCTGTTTTAATTTTCCGTTCCTTGTTAGATAATTTGAATGGTTAAATGCAGATGAGCGCAAGAACAAGCGTATAAGCACAGGAGTAATTTACGTAGAAATTAATTAAAGTTATGGACAATACGCTGATACAAGATGATAAAAAATAATAAAACGATGATACGTGGAATTGAAAACGAGGTTGTATTATTGGTAATAAGGATAAAATTAAAAATAAAAACGGACACTATACGCGGAAAAAAAAATTCGTATGTAAATCCCGATCCGTACGCGATCTTTTTTATTTTTGTTCAACTCGAAGGAGGGTTACGCGTAATATGATACAAACAGTATGAACCATCATAACAATCGTGCAAATATGAGAAACTATAAAAATAACATCATTACTTTTTTTGCTTCGCAAATTGATAGGATGGTTCAGAATAACGCCAAGAATCATTCACTCGCAATTCTATCGCGTAACGAAAGTATCACGAGTTGTCGATCTTGGACGCGAAATATTTTCAGTATCTAAGTAAGTAACTACTATCGATCGAATTTTCCCGTATCGCGGGGAATTTCGAGTGCGAATTTATATACAGATTTGGAGGTGTTTGTTTGTTCTCCCAAAAAATCTATGTGCCTATAGAACGACCATTTACCAGTCATTGAAGTCCGACGAAGTTTGGCAAACTCAGCGTACAATCTAAACAGACTATCAGAGATAGTTCAGATATTATTACGGTGAATACTTAAAATATACGTTCTACGTAGCTACGTTTCTCTCTCTTTCTCTCTCGGTTGAATTTTATCGTTAACATTCTACAAAAACGAATGTTTTTCCTTTTTTTTTAATTTGTTAATTATAAGTTTTTTTTTTTATTTTTGCTTCTCACCTTTCTGGATGGATTATACTTGTATCTATACGTGCTACGGATTTACCAATTTCATTTGCGAACTTTCACTCGCGCGAGTAATTTATACATATATCTATATTACATCAAATCGTATTTCCACATTTGGTGTACGTGGTCTTTCGGAATTATGACATTCGGCAGTGCGTTTAGTGTTAATATTCGTTATTCTATTTTGATCTAACACTTGTTAATAAATATTCAACGACCGCCGACTTACGATCTTTCTTTGTTTAAAAGAATAAACTAATTTTAATGAATTTGAGCGATTATTACGACAAGTGTCTTTTACTCAATCTCAATTTATGTTAAGTATTATTAAAATTATCATTACGTTGCCTCGATGAATTTTTTCGCAACATAAAGAACAGATCGAAAGATGATTTGAAAAAGTAATCGAACTAATAACTTGATTTAATTTGAAATTTTATATTATTCAAAATTGTTTTAATTTTTGTATCTGCATTTTTGATTTAAATATGATTAAAATTGGAATGATCATATATAAATCAATCATTTTGATTATATGCCACATTTTATATTTATTTTATTTGGATGAATTGAATGAATAAATGAATTGGATCTAGATCAATACGGATTTTTTTATTTTTTTTGAGATTTGTAAAAGACATTGGTCGATGATTACTCTTGACTGTTTCAATTGCTTATAGAAAAAAAAAAAAAAAAAAAAAGAATAAGCTTGTACACGCATATATACACACGTGCATAAGTGCACGTGCATACATTCATACATTCATACATTCATACATACATACATACAAAAATTGCTCGATATGATATAATACTTCTTGCGCATCAGTCATGATTTCAATAATTTTTTGCCGCATGTACCCTTAAGAGCTATACGTATCATTTAAGAAAAATCACGTGGCGATTGCCTCGCATTCACATGACGAAGTTATAGAGTTTTTCTTACCACTTAGGAACGTTATATTCGAAAAATAATACGATCGCGCGAAATGTTTGAGTGGCGAAAATCTAAAATCTCTGAAAAATAAGTCACGCCACTTAGATTAATGAAAATCATCGCACGTGTGTACGCCGGATCATATTTCATAAACATTTCCTTTTCGTCGTACGTTTTTGCATCCTATCCGCTTTTGTGTCAAATCTTATGGTCGTCCAATATGTATATTTTCTATGGCAGTGGATATATATATATATTGAGCAAATGAAAAATTGAATAATTGAAAAAAATCGTTCGTTATTTCTTATGATATTTATCGAAAATATCGCAAAAGTATCATATATGCGCAGTCACAAAACGCAGAATTTACATTCATTTATATTAAACTTAAAAAAAGAACTGATAATTATTGGGAATAAGAATAGCATTGATTCCAATAATCTTAAAATATATTGCCTAGGAATATTTCGAAGAACTTTTTTTTATATACATAACTGTCCGCTTTAGTTTCAAAGATATTTTATTTGAATTAAATTTGAATTAGATTAGATATATAAAACTATAGTTTCAATTACTTAAAATCTTAAATATAAAAGTAGAATATTTCACAAAATGTATTTTTAATTATAAGTTTTTGAACTTATGGCTGAATTAAAAACATAAATGAATAAAATTATTATAATGCATTATGATATATATATTTTTAATATTTATTTTTTGTATTGATATGGGTAATAATTTAATCTAATTCAACCAATAACTTTTACTAATTAAGTAAAAGATAATCTAAATCTAAGATGAAACTTCTATTTCATTTTTTCATAAATTAGTACTAATTAAACTAAAAAAACATGGATAAATAAATGCATCCATATTAAAATTAAATTGCAATATAATTTTATCCAAATTATATTATAATTTAATCCAAATATAATAACTTATGCAAATTTACAGAATTTTAATAAAAAATTTTTGTTAATAATTGACACTTTTTGAAAAATAGAAATAATTAATCTTTTAACAGAATGATTTTTATAATATACATTAGAGCTAACTCCTTTGAACTGTGTACATATTTATTTATGGTACACAGTATAAAAAATATTTTTCTGATATCTTGGAAACTAAGGTCAAGCAATGATTATATGAATAAAGAAAACTTATTCAAAATGTTAATCTTAACAACATATTTCAAAGTTATTGATATCGCTATTATATTCTTTTCAATAATTACCATAACTTATGCAAATGAGATTAAATAAATCCACCGGGAGGAAAAGATAAAATGAAAGCAGTTCGCGTATCATAGATAGAAAGAAAGGGAACAAGGGTTAAGGAATATCACGGTTAACAGTTATTAATGTTTGGAAATATTGAGGACGTAATTAGCCCGCAAAAGGTACTTTAAGACTGTTCGCGATATTGTCGCGCGAGACGGCTACGATTCGTTGCGATCGAAGTCAATTGTTTCACATTATTTCACATTGGTAAATATTACCAGGGATCGATTCCATTTCATAAAATTAGCCATCACGAAAGTCGGCCGGCCGACTACACTCTATAGGAGCATTTGAATTTCCACCACCTACAAAAACGTTATTCAATTTGTTGTATCTTTGACTTCCAGAACTGCTGACTGTATTCGAAGCTGAGGAATTGTGCTGAGGATAGCCGCCGATTCTCGAGAAGCTAGGCACTTTATCTGAAAGAGAATAAAAGAGAATAGAGATATCGATAATTGAATCAGGATGAGAAACAAAAATATAATGATAAATTTATGTAACGCCAACCTTTTCCACGGTTATGCCTCGACCTTTCTTGCGAGCTAACGCTTCCAGATTGCCTCGGGGGAATACAGGAATAATTACTATCACCGCTACTATAAGTCGGTGATGCAGTTCTAGTATTTCTTCTACGTGGGCTCCTGCCATTTCTATTTCGAGATCCTGTTTTACCATGAAGACAATTCACCGATGACGAGGCGAATTGATCGTTGTAGTCGATTGTGTTCCCATAGAGGCAACTAGATTCTGAACAGGAACAACAAATATCCGAGTGTGCGTTTGAATCGCAAGATTTTCTATCCCATTCATCATTCTCGGGCTGATAATGATTTTCCGTCGGATAGTTATCTTCATCGTTTCGTCGATAGATTTCTTCATTTGCCATCGATCGTTCCGATCGAGAATCCGCTCGATTTACATGACTATATGTAGAATCGTAATCTTCTAATGGCGAATCATTTCGTTGACCATACAAAAGAGAACCACTTTCATATTCGTTTTCTTGATTTCCTTTATACGATTCGTAACAATCGAATGACTGTGAAAATATAGGCAGTGCTGGTGGATTCGTTTGTGGGGGCAAACTTGTATATCTACTCTGCTGATGAACGTTGTTTTGTGAATTTTCGAAAGATTGCGATTGTTGACCCGAACTATTCCAAATTGTATCCGAGCCTCCTAAATTGTTCATTACTCTAGTTGGTGGACTAGGCGGACTTTGTGAATTTCTCGATCCAGAACCGGAACCAGATCCACCGCCGCCACTACCACTACCACCGCCACCACCACCACCACCACCTCCGCCTGCACTTCCAGAACCTAAACCAGAGCCAGAACCTGAATTCGAGCTCGTATTTAAACCTAATCCCAAAGCTAGCCCTGCACCCGCCATTAGATCTAAATCATTTTGCCTTTCAATACTTCTCTTCCCTAGATGAGGACTAAATGCAGTTTGATGTTGATATTGTTGTTGTTGTTGCTGTTGCTGTTGATGCTGATAATGATGCTGATGCTGATATTGATGTTGAATTTGATGCGGATGATGGTGATGATGGTATTGATATTGATGTTGGTGTTGATGATGCGTATGCGAATGTGTTCTGGAGGAACCGAGCGATCCTTCGAACGAGGGTGGATGTTCTGGTGGTGGTGGTAGCATATCGCACCAATTTGGAGGCTGATTCTCATTTGGTAACGGCATTCTATATTGATGACCCGCTCTTCTTTGTGCTTCTGTATTATCATCTGCATTATAAACGCTACTTGCATTGTCGCTGCTCGGAGACACGGTTGATTTGTTTCTATCTAAATTTGAATCTAAACTGGAATAATCGGGCTTGAGACAGGAATCACTCGAATTCGATTTTCGACCAGTGGTTTCTACCGAATCTGGACTACGAGCAGGCATGCAAAGTGTAGTCGTTGCGTATGGTTCTGGTGGCGCTTGCAATTGTTTTCGAGTATTGTAAAATGTTGTTAAATTAACTTCAGCATATTCTGAGCCAGTCATTCCAACGATTCCAGGTGGGAGACCAATTTGATTTTGATTACTCAATAGTTTCGTTTCGCAATCCTTATCAGTGGAGGATGCTTGGAGAGTATTAGTAGGTCTCCAACCACGCTCCAGCCACAGAGTATCTTTATTCAATTGACAAATGTCATTAGCTGTACCAACAGGAACGTTCAAATGACCGAGTTGTTTACTCATCGCTTGTCTTCGTCTAACGTAAACGGCGCCCAATAAAGCGGCAATAACGGTTAACACGACTGTTATCATTAAAATCAAAAACCAGGTTTCACTAACAACAGAAGCATTTCTTTGACTCGGATCCGTTCGTGGTGGCAACTGTGTTAATTGTCCTGGATCCATATTTAAAATAGTTGGATTGGAAAACGGTCCTTGACCCACGCGAGTATATCCGGCAACACGTGCCGTATAAAGACCACCTGTCGTCAAACTGTTTATAATTACTGACGTCGTCGATGCATTTAAAGACATCTGTCCCAGAATCTTGTTACTACTATTGCTCTTGATTTGAATCTGGCGAAGAAAAATAATTTCAATTCGATTGACAGAAAAGCATAAAAGAATATACTATATAATAAATAATTGAAAATAAAAAAGAAAATCTAAGATTCCATTCATTATTTTACCTTATATCCTAGTAATTGTCCGTTTTGTGTGCTTTTCGGCGGAGGAGACCAACGAACGAATGCTGATGTAATATTTATCATTCCGACATGAACATTTTCAGGAGCCCCGGAAGGTATATCTTCTAGTGTAGTCGCTAGTTTTACATTGCTCGGCCTCCCTTCAATAGTCTTGAAAAAAGGAACTAGAAAAAACTCGTAACGTGTGTATTTGTTTAGGTTGGTCAACACGTAACTAGTTGCTCCGGCGTTCAGCACAGTGACCATTCGATATTCCGGTTTCTCGGATACTTCACGGTATCTTATATACAATCCTTCAACTAGATCAGCTGCTCCAAGTATCTAAATGTTTATAGAACAAATACAACATCGAAAAAAATTAATCTCAATATGAGAAAAAGATGCAAGATTTGAGAATGTGAATATTTTAACAAACTTTCGACAAGCAAGATATATAGTTTCAGTATTTCAACAATCATTTTAATATCATATATTTACTTACGTCCCAAACAATTTTCACACTAGTGCTACTTAAAGGCTGAACATCCTTCAAGTAAAGAATCTCACTGTTGAGACGATCTCTTGCGCGAATCAATTCAGTTTGAGGAATCGCGTGTTGATCAAGATTTGTAGTACGTGCAACATCCGAGAATGGACCAGGAACAGAAAGACTTTGACTATTTCGAGCACGAACAAGGAATACGTAACTCGTATCAGGTGTGAGATTTGTTACCTATAAAAAATAAGATTACGTTATTGTAATTAATTGAAATAAGAAGACAGAATTGTTTTTTTTAAATCTAATATGTAATTGTATATCTATATCATTGCTATTATAGATATATAAGTATGGTTACAACTACAAGCAATATCATTTTAAAAATTTAATTTCAATAAAAAAATAATAATATTTACTTATATATATTTTTAATCAATGAATTATTATTTGGAAAGATCATTTTTTGTGATTGAAATAACTTTCAATCAAATTTCTCTTCTCTAAGCTTATCCAATGTTAATTTTGTAATTTATATTTTTAAAGATTTTTTATTGTTTAAGAAAATTTTACAATATAAAAATAGATAATAATGTTTTGATACTCAGTTAAAAAAAATATGGTTAAATAGATTAATCAGTTAATTGTTTAATTTTTTCTATTATTGTCTTTACATTTTATACATTATTATATAAATAAACTTATTTGTAATTTTCTAATAACAATTGTTTGTTTATATATATTATCTTTTATATTTAATTTTTTTAAATTACAATTTTAGTAATTTGATTTTATTTTAAATATGATATTATATTAATATTATATATT
>NW_006264219.1:292874-307501 GCF_000469605.1 Apis dorsata | reverse complement strand
TATTATATATTATTTTAAATGATTCTTTTCAACAATAATTATAAAAATTTTTTTATATGAAAAGAATTTCTTATATTATAAAAAATAAAAATTTAAAAAAATTTTATCTAATATTAAAAATTCTCATTTCTTTTCATAATAATTTCATAGAAAGAATAAATATTTTCTTATAAAAAATATATATAATATAGGATAAATTTAGACAAATTTTAAAAAGAAAATTTTAATTCAATTCCAATTCTATCATTAGATTTTTAAAACGATATTACTTATTGGATAACTTAATACATGCATATTCTTACAGTATAAATATCATCTGTTATTTCTGTTCCAGCGACGATCCAGCTGGTCTTTGGATTTGTAGCAAAATATTCAACTGTATAATCGATTATCTTGCTAGCACCTTCATGTCCCGGACTCCAAGTGAGCGTGACCGTACTACTAGTAGTATTTACTATTCTTGGTTTACTTGGACTTTCGGGAAGTGCTGATACATCTGTTATGATGCTATGATAATTTGCTCCGGGACTAATCGTTAAACTAGCTATCCACGAAGTATTCCCAGATTCGGAAGATGCAACGCATTTATATATTCCACTGTCGCTTAATTGAAGATTTTTTATAGAAAGAGTGCCGTTGCTAGCGATTGTAAATTTATTATCGCTACCGATCCGTACAAGTTCGTCCTCTTTATACCATCGGATTTTTGGAGTAGGTCGTCCAAATACACGACATGGCATAGAAATATCACTCTTCGGAGGCAATGTTTGATTCGTAGGCCCGATCTCGATTACAGGTGGTGGAACTTCTTCAACCGATGTAACCTAATGAATATTTTATATCAATTATCATGACCTGGCGAATATCAAAAATAGAAAATTGAAAATTGGATCAATACGATTAATGATAATGAATTATATATCAAAGTATTCAATATGTTGAAATAATACCTGAAGAAAAACCGTAGCTGTGCTCGCACCAGCTTGACTGATTGCGCTGCAAACGTAGTGTCCTTCGTCTTTTCCAAGGACACCTTTTATATACAAACTTCCATCATCTGTGATTTTGTAACGACTTTGATATTCATTTCCAGGGAACATCAATTCTTGAGAACCTTCCCGAGTCCAAAAGATCGAAGGCTTTGGTGCACCACGAGCCGCACAGGAAAACGAAACGTTTGATCCGACGCTGACTATCTCGTCTTTTGGAAAACTGCTGAATACTGGTCTCGCTGAAAAATGAAAGAGTGAATGTGAATAAAAAAGCAGAAAAAAAATGAAATAAAAGAAATGAAACAAACAAAAGAAAGGAATACTATAAATTTTTTGCTCACAATGTACTGTCAAAGTTGCACTCGCTGATATGGCCCCGACACCGTTTTCAGCATCGCAAATATACGTTCCTTGATCCTGTGACGTCACTCTTTCGATCCGTAAACTTTTATCGTCCAAAATATGTGCTCGTCCAATTGGCATTTTCCCGTCGTTTCGTCGCCAAAGGATCTCGGGCGGAGGATCGCCGCCCACGCGACAGGCGAATTCAGCAGTCTGGTCCGCTAAGATCGTTTGATTCGCAGGAGTTGACAAGAAAAATGGTTTCACTAATGAGAAAAAGCAAATAGAAAAATATAAATCTATATATGTCTAAAAATATATAAATCTATTCATTTTTATGTTATGTACATGGAATGTAATGTATTAGAACAATTTAGAGAATCGATTCTAGGGATTAAAACAAATATAAAAATTGATATATAAAAATTAAAGTTCATTTATTATTATAAATAACGTTGTAATATGTAATAAATATATATATATAATGTTATTGTTATAAATAATGTTTACTTTAGTTGAAATGAGAGTAATAAATAGAATAAAGACTTCTTTGTCTCCGTTATATCTTTATCGTATTCTATTCTCTTTCACGCCTATCATGTTTTTAGCAACGCATTGATATTTTCATCAACGCGAATTTAAATTATTTATAATTTAATAAATAAAACTATTTTATGTATTTTTGTGTTTGTTTTGATTTCTAAAATCAATTCTCCAAAAATATCTCGAAATATATTAATATCATAGCCACGAATATATTAATACACTATTTTATTTAAACAGATGTTTACTCACCGTGAACTGTTAATGTTGCCACAGCAGATTCTTTCACGCCTACCATGTTCTCAGCAACGCATTGATATTTTCCCTGATCTGTTTGCCGAACATCCGAAATCATCAAATTTCCTCCATCAACCAAAGTGATACTATAACAAAACAATATCCGGGAAATTTAAATATATGATATAATTGATATAATATAGATAATATAATATAATTTTATAATATTTAAAATTTAAAATAAAATAGTACGAGGTGAACGAAATAACTTGAATATATTAGTTTGAATATATTAGTTAGTTTTACTGACAGGAAAAATGTTTTAGATAAAACTTGAATAAAATATAGAAAGGAGAGAACTGCCATACAGATATTGTATATAGGTCAATTATATTTTCTTTTTAAATGGAATATATTTTTCAATGATTTCGAAAAATGTATATATTTTAATATTAATATTTTTTTTATTATTAAAACTATTTTTAATAATTATATGCATATTTATTTTGTTTATATATCTATTTTCAATAAAAAATTAACGGTTTAACTTATTTTAACTCTGTAAAATTTATCATATGAAAGACAAAAAATACTCGAATATGCATTTTAAAACGAAAATACAATTGATAATGTTATAATTTGAATTATTGAAAATCGTTAACACCATATGAACAGAAATAATGGCATTACTAATGAGGAATGAAGAATAGCAATCAATATTATTATTTATCAAATTGTAAATTTATACGTATATTTTCACTTTCCTTCTTTCAAACAATAATTTTTACAAGATTGATCATTGATCAATTAAAATATTTTCTAAATTGAATTTTTTTTCAAAAATAGATTAATATTTTTTTAAAACTAATAATATATCCCATAAATTATTACATTAAAAATTATATAAATCTAAAAAAAATCTTAAAAAAGTAAGCTTGATTTTCACATGATTTTTACATTTAAAAAAATTGAACATTAAATTATATCTCTTTCTACAATTTTTATTTAAAAATTTTTTTTGTATTATTAAAATTAAAAATAAACATGTTAATAATACATGTTAATATATATATAATATATATATAAAATAATTTGATTCTTTTATCTCGTTCGTTTCAATAATATAAAAAAAATGTTTCAGATAAAAATTGAATGGTTTCAAAAGATGTATATTTTAATATTTATATTATTATTTTCTTAAATTAATATGTAAAAAATTTTTACAAATCAACTTTGTTCTTTAAATATCATATAATTATATATAATTATATATATTATATATTATATATTATATATATAATAAATATCACATTGTTCTTTAAGAATCACATAATTTTTCATGCATTCGTCAACATAACATATTATTTCCTATGAAAAATATTAGTTATGTGAAAAAATGGTTTAGAAAATATTTGAATTTTATAAACTTATTATAACAAAAACAGCAAAATATCATTTTATATTTTCTTTATTTTTCATATAATAATTATTTTTTTTATTTTTTAGTAAATGTTTTTTCAATCAAAATTTGAATTAAAATATTTTTTAAATTAATGATTTTTCAATATATACGTATGGATTGGATTTTCCAATTCAAAATTGGAAAAAATAGATTTTTCAAATAGATAAATAAAAATGAATATTTTTATTTCTTTGAATAAGACAAGATTTTGGGAATAAATTTTTTATTAAAATATTATTTTTAAAGAAATAGTATTTTGAATAATCAATTTCTAATCAATTTAACTTTATAATAAGATATAATATATTAAAATCACAATAATGTACAACAAAATATTCGAATTAATTTTTATTTTTTGTATCATCATTTATGTATCTTATTTTCAATAATGTAATAATAAATAGTAAATAATAAATAATAAATAATTTACTTGTGATTTAAATATTAAACAAAATAGTATTTTCAAATAATTTTTCAAATAATATTGAAATATTCAATGTTTAATATTTTATTTCAAATTATTTCAAATTATTAAAAATATTTTATTGTAAGAAATAGTGAGTTGTATCAACCTAAAAAAATTATTCATTTAAAAAATATGTATAAGTCCTTTATATATTATCTTACGAATTAATAATATCAAAATATACATTCCTTGAAATTATTTATTTTGTTTCACATTTAATATCATTATAAATGAGTGAAATATTTCAAGTAATTAAATATATTAAAGTAATTAAATATTTATTATTTTGTTTACTTTGTATAAATGATAGATATATTTATTCAATTCAATTTTATTTAATATAGATATACAATAATCAATTAATAAAAATTTGTTAAATTTAATATTAGAAGAATTTCTCAATATTATTATTATTTTTTCTCATTATTAATTTCAATTAAATAGAATGCATATTACCGTTTAGTAGTTTCCAAATCTATCGTGTGACCATTTCTTTTCCAATGTAATGTTGGCTCTGGATGACCTCTGGGCGGACCACACTCTAATAATGCAGTCTCTCCGGCTGCAACTCTTGTGTTTTGGGGTTCTGCACGAAATTCATCTCTCAACACTGTAACAAATAATAGATGAGATAATTGTTCAGTTAAATAGATTATAGAGATTTTCATTTACGAAGTTTATAATTCAATAATGTTACATTTTTACATTTAATATTTTCCCGTAAATTATTTTTCTAACGATTAATCGTATTAGAAAACAAAAATTATTTTGAAATGAAATACATATTTTTTTAAAATTATAATACGATTTACACGAAAATTAAAGAAAATAAAGAAAAAAAAATAATATTATCATATTAAAGATAATCAATTTTCAAAATAAATTTTAAATATTAATTTATTTATTCTAATTAAAAGTATAAGACATTTATCTTATTTAATTTCGAAAATAATATTTTAAATTTATGGTGCTTGATTTTGTGAGATTCTTCTGTAAACTTTGTGAAAAACTTGAGAAGCAACTCAGCAAACAACACTTGAAAAATAAAATATTTTTACTTTCAATTAAATGAAAAATATCATGTCTACAAAATATTTTTAAATTACTGTAAAATAATTACACAATTAAACAATTTAAAAATAAATTTATCTTTATTTTTCTTTAAATAATGCAATGAAACTAATTTTATGTTTATTTTTATTACTCCATGAAAAACATTTTAATAAAACAATCTTATTTTAAATAAATATAGTTCCAAAAATGTCAATCGATATAAAATTTGGAAAAGTGATCATTCAGAAAGAACTTAAAATTTTAATTTCCGATATCTATTTGATTTTTGAGATAATAATAAAAAACTTCGATGTTATACATTGAAAGTTGCGTACATAGACATTATTGTCTATAATAATTCAAATATTATTAACAATTAAATACAACAATTTTTACTGTACTTGTAATCGATTATTAAGTAACCGATAATATGTAATTGCATTAGCTTTAATATCTATTATAATATAATATTTATAATCCAAAAATTTGATTACTCATTCTCAAGAAATTAAACACATTTAACTTACAAAATACCAGATACAATGTTTTACGTAAGAATAAAAAAAATACTAATTTGCAAGTAAAATCATTTGATATGCAAATGTGACAATTGCTATTTTAAGCACGTTTCGAATAGAATCGATCCCGTAATGAGTATTGGATTGGAATTAAAAATCTCTCTAAGGAGGTCGCCAATATTTACGATTTTTGAAAGAAACTGAAAGTTTTACATGTAATATTTTATTAATAACAAGTTTGACTAGATAAAATATTAGATAAAATATTAGATAGACTTCTACAGCGAAAACGATTATATTAGTTGCATTTATATAAGCAGAATTCAATGTATAGTCTGAAAATTTTTTATTAATATCTCAAAAATTAGAGAATATACAAAGTTGAAATTTCATATTTATGTCTGTATCTCCTTTTCTTCTTAACACTCCTCCAAATTTTATATTCGATTGACTATTGAGGTCTTGGAACTTTCATCTTTATTTTATAATAAATAAAAGTGCAGTATTCAGAATATAATATTAGGTTTATGAAATTTCTTTATTATTATTTGAAATTTGTTCATACGTAAAACAAATTTTTATTAACAGAAAAGATAAATAAATTATATTTTAAATATATTGAAAAATAGAAACGAAATAAATAATTCGTATAAAACAATTAATTAAAAGTAGAAGATGAATCATGAGATTGCAGGATACCACGCTCGTAAACTCATCCTAGTCCTTTCTCTTTGATCGTTTCGGTCTCCAGTCGAATGATGATGAGTCACGCGACATAGTCGGTGTATCGGCTAAGCCGTTCCGCTCTGTTTGTTCATCGTTAGCACCATACAAACAATTCTACACTCGTGTGGTAGAGTTTGAACAGCTTTTCATCTACTTTTTAACGCTTTTCCGACTTTTCCTTTTTTTTCGTTCATTCCATTTTTCCATACATATATTTTCGCAATATCAATTCTTTCAACGATCGAAGAAACAACAAATATAACTCTATAGCTAAATAACATCTAATTACAAACAAAGAATTGAAATTTTTTATTGTTCGATTACTTGTTCGATTACTCTACAATCACCGAAATGATTTACCATTACTAGCGACCACCAGATGGCCGATGCGTAGGTAATAATAAATTTTGATTCGAATGAAGGTTGATAGATGGCGGGAGAAAGAAAGAGCGATAACTAGGGAGGGGCGTTGAAAAACTATGAAAGACCGTACAAACTCAGAAAGAAGAAATTGGGAAGGGAGAGGAGGGTGAAGTTCGTGCGTAGTCAAACAACCTCCAATTAACGGACGCTAGATCTGGAGCGAAAGAATTGAAGGGTTCTTGGATCTCCCGTCTCACCCCAGCCGTCTTTTTTGCTATTCTCACCCCTGCCGGTCATATAACCCCTCAGGCTTTTTCGCGTGCCGCAGGAACCAACTAATGAGAGCAGCAGGCGCGCGTTCCCTTCATGCTACGCGTGTACGAACGAGACAAACGACTATGCCTGTTAGACCGTGCGGGAGTAGCACCATCTGCGCGAGACGACTACTTCAAAATCGGGGTAGCTCTTGTTACAAGATGGATAGAATGATGGTGTATGCAAACGACTCGAATGATCGCAACAACCTGTGACCATTCTTCGTTAAAGTAGAACCGTTACGAACGTTTCGTTTCGAAACATTTATCGTAAGATAGAAAAAATTCATCAAGAAACCAAGTAAATTGGTTTTCGAGTTATATCTATTGAATTTATATTTGATATATATTCATTTCATTCGTAAAACTTTGTTTACCTCTTTTAAACTTTATCTTTATAGATAATCACGCATAAATAGAACAATTAGATTGCATGATAATATGTCTTCGATTCTGGAAATTGTAATATTTTACTTTCCTTGGATATATATTTCTGAATTAACAGAAAAATTTTTAGTTATAGTTATTTATTAAATTTTAGCTTTTTAGTTATAAACTAAATTTTTTATTTTATTTCAGTAAAACTATATTCTATATAAATTTTATATATATAAATATTTTATGGTATTTATATATATAAATATTTTCTGATATTTATAAGAAAAGTAATAGTATATAATTTAACTATTATTATTTAATTATTTAAAAGAAAAATTAAAATTTGTTTTTATTTCTATCTATTATATTTAAAGTTTTTTAAAATAACTAAATATATTTTATTATTATGAAATTTTATCAACTTTTTTTTTCATTTTCCATCTATGGATTTTAAAATAGAATAAAATGATAATACATGATATCCGGCATACGCTTATTTTCTGATCTAATATATATTATAGGAATACGCGAAACTAAAATTTTCTATACATGTATAAGATATATACATATCTTAGATATATATTATGTACACAAAATATTAAGATATTTGTGGAATATCTTTGAAGAGTATAATAATAATAAATATCTTTGAAGTCGATTATAAGAGCTAAAATAAAAAAATATTTATATACAAAAATATCAAAAATTGAGATTTATTTATTAAATTAGAAGCAATTAAAATTTGCGTTAGATACCGAGTGAAACCGTTCTATCTCCATCACATTGCACTCCTTTTTGATCTCACTTCATTTAATGCGAATTTAAATTATTTATAATTTAATAAATAAATCTCAAGCGAAATTTTTCTATACCAACATTTGTTCATTTTAATTTTTAGAATTGACCTTCCAAAAATGTCTCACGAATATATTAATATCTTGTATATATTCATAGATACCAACTCTAGAATATAGATGAATTGAATCATGGTACAGTATAATATAGTGTATAATAACGGACACAAAGGGAATATCTTGGTTGTCTTTCAGATAGAAAATATTTTTTTGTATCGGTGTTTTTCAATGCCGTATAGGTATTCGGTATAATTAAAGAGTATAAACAAAATAAACACAATGGTACAAGGACCGGTTAGAAAGGGCGAGAAGCAGTGGCAGCGGTGGCATTGCCTACGTAAAAGGGATATTCGCTCGGTAGGTAAGAGCGTATTCAATGCAAATGGCCACAGGGCTATCTTCGTATGGGTATACGTTAGTATGCTTGCATGTTGTATACTTCTCTGAGACTCGATGCCTTGCCGAGAGTTTCAGCCAAGTCTCGAAAGGTGACCGCTGCTTGTACTTGTATACAGATATACGAGAGTATATCCGTATACGGATAGCTGTTCGCGAATCCATACACACATAAGGTAGGCGTAAGTAGGCGTCTACTTCGCAAACTACTTATCGGGTGATTCTTCGATTTTGAATCAAACCATGCGCAGTATGTAAAATTTACATTAAAATCTTGTATATTACTTATTATCATTTCCAAGTTATATCATCGAGATATTTAAAACTTTATCTTATGTAAATTTGCTTAATCGATTTTGTTCAAAATCCTTTTATTTTAATTTAAAGGTCGAACTTCGATAACTCGAATTTAAAAAAAAAAGGTAAATTCTTCGAGTTGAGTATGAAAGTTTTATCTTATCGATAAATAACGAATGAAAATTTAACATATAAAAACTTTGTAAAGTTTAATGTTTTTCCAATTATAAAAACTTTAAAAAAGAAAAATTCGTAAATTTCATTTTTTATTTTTAGAATAAAAATTATTGTGTTTAACACAATTGAAAAAAAAAGAGATATTATTGAATAATTTTAATATAGATGATTTAGATAATTTACTTTATAATTATAGAAATAGTAATAATAAAAGTTTGATTTATAAAAATAATCGAATTCAAATTGCAGAAATATAATAATTGCACGTGATAAATACGTAATTTAAGTAAAGTAAGATTATATTTCGATTTATACGTATAGAAGTTATTCTAACGAGCGAAAGGGAATGAACAAAATTCTAATCTTACACATAGAAATCTTCGAGCATAGAGTGTACACTCTAGAGTGTGAATGCGAGAATAACATTCTTGTTACGAAAATGGAGACTACTACTTTCGTATGTTCTAGAAACAAGTAGTGTGTATGTACATATATGGTCTCTTCATTTCTTATATTTTTTCATTATATTTTGATATATTGTATATATATATATATATATATACATATATATATATTCAATTTCATATATACATGGAACCATTCAATATTTAATGATAAAAGTAATATTTATTATATGTAAATTTAAAATAACATTAAAATTATCTTAATGCAACTTGGATAAATAATTAATAATGTTTTATCAATTATTTTATTGTAAAAAAATAAATTATTTTTTAATGAATTATGTTTCATAATGAATTTGAATGATTTTTTATAAAAATTTTAAATTTAACATAATATATAAAATTTAATAATTACATTAAAAGAATTTTTAAAAAGATTCAATTAAAAGAACAAGCAATGTAAATAGGAAAAATTTAAATTGTGAAATATGAATATAAAAATAATATGAATATAAAAATATGCAATTAAAAATTAATATAAAAAATTATATATTTTAAAATTAATTATAAAACGCAAATTGTATTGAATTTGTTGAAAAAAATTTTTATCAATTTTTATCATTATTATTATTTTAGATAAAATTACCTAATTATTTTATTATTTTAAAAGTTTTATTAAGAAATCCATTATTTTATCTACAATAATTCAAATATCAATTCGTATATATATATTAATAATGTTATGTTAATTGTTATCATTTATAAATTTATGGATTATAATTTTTTCTATTTATTTTCATTGATTGAATTGATATGTAATGGACAATCTTGAATATAGATAAATATATATAATATGTACAACTAATGTCGACATGCCAATGTATCGCGAAAATTTTATTAAACTTTATAAAATATCTATCTATTTAAATCTACTTATTTAAATATCTAAATATCTAAATATATATATAATATTTATTAATATTTCATAGATAATATTCGTAGTTAAAAATCTAATTCATGAATTGATGCATCAATTAAAAATCATTATTACTTAAATATAATTGTTTGTGTCTATGTTAATTAGATCGAAATGTTAATGAAAATCTATGTTATTAGATGTGCAAATCAAATTATTGTAATTATTTAGCGATCTATTTTTTAAATAATTTTTCTTTTTTAAATAAATAATAAATTATAACAAATATAAAAAATGTGTTATAGTTTAAAATACATTAAAATTTTTATTTTAAAAATCATTTTAAAAATATCATTATTAAATTATCATTATTTTAAATATATTATGAAAAATCTAACAAATTTTAAAATGTATCGTTAACCAAAAAAGGTTGGGAAACACGGGCTATGCAAGTACGGAGAATAAGTACTTGTGCGTAGATTGATTGTTTCCTTTCTACTTAGAACTCATTCCTCTCGTTACAATTATTTTAATGATTTTGAGTGGACGATGTGATAAATTCATAAGAAAATTTGAAATGTTTAAGATTGTCTACGTGTTGACGCAGGAATTGTCGGTGCAGCAGAGTTGCTTGCGACGCGCCAGTCTGGTCCGGTATGCCCACGGATTCGATATAAATAGACACGAGTGTGCAGCGTTCGTGCCCTCGTGTGACTATTCGATAGACAACCATCGGAGACCAGACAAAGTTGTTGCCTCTTAGCTGAGGTAATTAATATTTATCTCTAAACATACATACTATGCATATCATACATACATACTATGCATATCCTACTGGTCAAAGATTCGAATCGATAATATGTTCCATAAATGCAAGAACATAACCTCACATTAGGTTAAAATGTTGTAACTTTAAAACTTAAAACTTTTTTCATGAAATATCGATATAAATGAAATTATTATTAGTAAGCGCTAGTTTATAATAAAAAAAAATTCAATGTAGTTGCAATTGAAAAAGTAATTCCAAAATTTTAACAAATTATGTGTATATAATTATAAATAAATATTATACATAAATATTACATACATATCAACATAGTAACTATTTTTCTTGTGATTTTTTTTTTAAATCGATGTCATAGACATTACGCTGTTCTTTTTAGATATCCGTTTGGTATTGAAGATTCTCATACATGTATCTTAAACCCATTAATAGATCCGGTCCATCGTGATTCTCCACGTTCATGAAGTTAATGTCTTTGACCAATTTCGACAGAAGAAAGGAAGAGGGGAAGAAGTTTATACGACAGCAGATTCGATTTAACTGTCGCATTTGAATTCACGAAATCCCGTTAACACGCACACTCTATCTTGGTAAAATACGCGTTACGTATGGTACCTGCCTATACGATACCGTGACCGTTCGCTTAACATTTAAATTGCATCGTTTCTGTCTGGTTCCTGTCACATGGAGTCCCTGATTTCCCTAAGCCGGACGAGCGATACAATTCACGTCACACGCTACCCGATCTTACGGCTAGTATATTTCTTTTAATTTCTTTTTTTTAATTTGAATTTTATTATAATATAGGTATATTCGTTTGATAATTTCTTTGCTTCTTTGCGTTATCACTTTTCCAAATAATATTATCACACTTGCAAAAATATTATTAGATTTCTAAGTTTAATGTAAAGTCTTGTTATCTTATCTTATATATAACAATAAAATGTCTTTTTTCATTATTTTATTTTGCTCTGCATTTTGAAATATATGAAAGTAAAATTTTTTTTTTATTTTCTGTATGACATCCTTATTAGGAAAAAAATTAAATTGATTCTAAATTTCTAAAGATTATACAAAATTTTCTAACTTTATTCATATATTAAAAAACGTATAAAATTTGAGATATTTTCAACGTATTTTTAATTGAAATATTTCAATATATTTTTAATTAAATATTTTCTCTATGATGTCCTTGTGAAAAATAAATTAAACTTAATTGTAAATTCTTGAAAAATATACAGGGCTTTTTAACTTCATCTAAAAATTAAAAAATGCATAGAAATTGAAATATTTCAACACATTTTCAATTTATTTTCAACTGAGATATTTTAATATATTTTCAATTTAATATTTTCTCTGTGATATCCTTATTAGAAAGAATAAATTTTAGATTCTTAAAAAGCATATAAACTTTATAATTTTATTCAAAATTTTAAAAAATGCATACAACTTGAAATACTTCAAGTTGTATTTTCAATTTAATATCTTCTTATAACATTCTTTAACTTTGTTAGAAAAAATAAATTAGGTCTGATTTTACATTCCTAAAAAACATATAGGCCTTTTTATCTTACTTAAATAGAAAAATAAGAAAATTCTAGATAAAAATTTAAAAAAATTTTAAATAAAGAGGACAATATTTCTTTATATTATTAATTTTCTCGAATAAACTAATGTGAACTAAAGTGACCAGTGATAGGAAAAATCAAGGGAGGGAGTGGGAATATACAAGAGGATTGATAGGAAAGAGGAGGGGAATACGAGTCGAAAGTGACTCTCCTCCTGGTTCAGGCAACGTCGTGAGGGTACTCGATTACTCAATTAAACCGTAGTGTCGGTAGGCGTGGCAGTTGGACGTACTCACGCACATATATCACAGAGGTACATCGCATACTGGGTAGAAACGGGATTTATACTACGTGCATACGGGAGTGAAGGAATATGTCTGATTACTACCCCTATGATGCTTACATGGATGCAAAAGAATATCAAAAAGAATGCATATAGTCAATTAATTTTATATTGCATAAAAAGTTCTTTTTTTCAATATGTATAACTAAATTTCATTCAGAAATTTATAGAATTTCAAATTTATACAAATATTTTATATAAGATATAAACATATAAAACATAATTTTGATAATAAAAAGTTATATGGTAATTTAAATTGTTTCATAACAGCATTATTAATACAGTATTAATAATGCATGTGCAATCAACAATTATATTTTTTTTTAAATGAAAAAAATATTCTTTTGCATAAATCGAGGAGTCGTCTTTTTATTTTATTAAAAAAAAAAAAAAAAAAATAGGGATAATATGATTGAAAAAAAATTAATTTTGGGAAATTTTTAATTTAAATTTTTTTTTTTTTAAATGAAAAAAATATTTTTTTGCATAAAACGGGGGGTCGTTTTTTTTTTTTATAAAAAAAAAAAACGACCCCCCGATTTATGCAAAAAAATATTTTTTTTTTTTAAAAAAAAAAAAAAAAAAAATAGGGATAATATGATTGAAAAAAAATTAATTTAGGAGATATTTTAATTCAAATTTTGTTTCATTTAAATCATATCATATCATATCATATCATCATATAAAAGATAAGAAACATGTAATATTTGTCTATTCTGCTTTCTTTATTTTTCACATATCAAGTTTAATACAGTTAAACTATCTCGAGGATTAATCATTTTTTATATTTTTCATTATTCAATAATTTTTTACATAAAATGGCGAAAAAATTGATCTATATTTAAAAAAAAATATACATTTTTATCTAAAAAAATAATTATTAATTGCACATACAGTGTTGCATTTATAAAAAGAATATCTAATATTTTTTGTACTATTTACTTTTCTTTTTCGATATTTTTAAAGCAATTTTGTGTAAATTAAAATAAAAAGTTGAAAAAATAGAAATAAAATTCGGGTAATAACATAAATACAAATATAAACGCGAATATGGATGAAAATTGTGGCTGTTCGATATCTATCAGTGTTCGTAGATTGTATGTTGCGATAAGCGTTTGTATGCGCCGCGACTCTCAGACTGTGCATTGCAAACTTAGCTGTCCACGCCGGAAATACCTACTATACCATTCGAACTGAATGGAGCCGTTGTTTCAACAGCATTTACTCTTTACCACTTGAAACGTGTAAATCTATAGAAAGATCTGTGTGTAGGTTAGGAAGGAAAAAAATATACCGAGCGGTCAATTACAATTTGATTACTTGTATGAACAAATAAATATATACTTATATATGTGCGTAAGTTAAGAACCTAGTTAGCTATTTTAATTGTTGAATAATTGAATGAATTTTTTTTGAACTTTTTTTAAAAAAGAGAAGCATGAAACAATTTATCTTTATTTTGTTTTGTGTCTCTATAAATTATATTTTTTCTTC
>NW_006264219.1:289914-292647 GCF_000469605.1 Apis dorsata | reverse complement strand
TTTTTTTTTTTTTAATTATAGAAAGCATTAAGAAATATCAGTAATTAATTTAGAAGTTAACAGAATAAAAATTTTATTGGATTACATGATAAAAGATTACAAGTATTAATAATATTAAATATTTATATAATATCTATTTTATGAAAAATTAGATAGATAAATAAGTAGATAAGTAAATAGCAATTTATTATAAAAAATTTATAATATGTAAAAATTCATCAATTTATCAAAGATTTTATTTTATATTTTGAGTAATATTTTTATTTTTTTTTAACAATTAAATAATTGAAATTAAAATTGTTTCGATATATGATTATGAAAAATACATAAAAAAATAAATTTTACTATCAACAACATATTTTACTAAAGAAAAGATTTAAAATATTTTAAATATTTCATCTCTTACATATTTTATATATAATAGTAACAAAGATCATATTTAGATAATTGGCATTTATGGCAAGAATTAAAACATCACATTCTTATACACATACATTACAAACAAATCAAATTGTGATTACAACAGATTTCATCGCCAACCATTCAATTATAATTCTTTTTCTTGTTATAAACGAAATGTGTAATCAACCGAAATATGTTTCTTTTATAGGCAACCTTCCAAATGTATTCCTTTTTATCACTGTAAACGAAATACGCTATTTTTCCTTGGAACGTATTAGTTTCGTGACAAAAGATGATAACACGCTTCATTTCGTGCCAAATCGTGCAAATATGTTTTCCTTCATGAAAGAAAACGAAATAAGATATTTCGAATCGATTCAAAATATTATATTCTTTTTCGTAAAATAAATAAGCAGGAGAAAATAGATTTTCAAGATAGATATAGTAACGAAAATATTCAGATGCTGATGTAACTTTCTATATCTAAAATAAATATACATGTATAAACCAGCAAAAATGTTTTGCAGTTGAGATACAGTAGCGTTCTGTTATTTGTGATATGTATTAATCGAATAGAGCTGGAAAAAATTTAAAATCGTTTAAAACAAAATATTTTCATAAGCAACGTGAAATTTGAATTGCTATTTGAAAATACTATTTCATTTAATGCTTCAAATCATGAATAAATATTTATATTCAAAAAATGAAAATAAAAAATAATGGATAGAAAAAAAGAAATAAAAGTACAGAAATAAAATTAAATACAGAAATTAAAAATCTTATGTTTAGTTCATGTAAATATATAAATTGAAATTTTATAAATCTTCTTATATATAATAATATAATTTCAATAAATTATAAAGTAATAAAATATAAAATGTTAAAATTAAAAAATTGTTTATTCTAAATTTTATTATTTAAAATACTATTTTCTTATATTTCAATGAAATAAATATTTATTTCAAATACTTATATGAATTGATATGAATATATATATACATATTTGAAATACTATCTTCTTATGTAAATATTATTTCAAAAATCTATTTTCCCGAGCTTTGCAACCAAGAAGATGATATCTCAAAAAATAAGTCGAAAAGAAGAAATAAAATTTGTCCATGTGGAAAAAGTTTCGAAAACTTTGTTTTCAAGAAAATCGAGAAAACTTATCGTGTATTAAATATAAGTTTTGAATTGGATTTACCATATATTTTCTTTTTATAGGATTTTATTGAGTCAAAAATATTTCAAAAACAACAAGGAAAAATGTCGAAGAATTAAAAACAAACATTATTTTTTCAAAAAATTAAACATTTGAAATTACGAACATTACATAATAGTTTAGTTAAAGAGTATAATTATGTAGTATCATAGTCAAAATTATAAATAGTTTCTATGTTAATAAAAAAACTTAATTGAAAAATAAAAAGCAATATATTATTCTTATTTATAAAATTACTTTTTATATCTATCATAGATAAATTAAATAATTATATATTATATATACGTAATATTATATGTACTGAATATATATATTATATTATATATTATATATTATATGTACGTAATATTATATATACTGAATATATATATATATATATATATTATATATTATATATTATATGTACTGAATATAGTTATGCCAATATTAATATAGTTTATGTTAATATCATTGTGTGTTAATTGTATAGATTATAGATAATAAAAAAAAAATTTATGAAATTATTCCATATGTAATATTATAATATGAAAGCAACAATGATAATAGCATTGATGAAAATAAATAATAACATTATTCATGTTCATGAATACATATATAGCAAGCAAAAATAAAAATGTGACAATGCGAATCTTAGAATAATTAGTATATTCAATAAATTTTCAAACTCGATTTTCTCAAAAATGAAGCTTTATATGAAAAAATATTATTCTTCCTTTTTGACTTTTATTTTTTCATAAAAAACCTCTTATTCGATTTTATTACAAATAATGAAATATCTTGTAATATCGAAATAGATTGAAAAAAATAAAAAATTTTTCTCAATAGAAATTGTTATTTTATAAATTTTATGAAATATTTGATTTAAATAATTTAAAAATTATTTTTTTTTTAATATTGTATTCTATATTTTATTATTCCATTATTATTTTAGAATTTATTCTTTAATTTTTATTGTATTTTATTTATTCCATGATTTATTGCATAAGAATATATACGAATACATACAAAATATATATAAAATCTATATCTACAAATATCAATCTATACAAAACTGTTATTGTAGTTTGATAATTTAAATTCAAATCCAATATCCAATATATTTAAATAAT
>NW_006264219.1:284741-289622 GCF_000469605.1 Apis dorsata | reverse complement strand
TAATATATATATAAATATATAAAATTCAAATAATATCTAAAATATTCGTAATTAAATTTATTTTTCTTGTATTACTCGAATTAGGATTAGAATATTTTCGTTACTCACTATACATAGAAATAATTATTTTTATTTATTCGAATGATAAAGATTACGTAAAAAAAGTTTTCCTTTAGCAGAAATTATGATCATGAAAAAATATAAATTTATATATATATAAATATATTTTTTGATATTAAATATATAGTTATTATTTTAAATATTTCATTGAAATATAATAAAATAATATTTTAATTATTTTAATATTATAATAAAATAATAATATTTTAAATAAAAAGTTTTAACTTTAACATTATTACCTAAAATATAATATAATGATGTTAAAATGTATTATAACATCACCTATAAAAAAAACTCAATTTCTAAAAAATAAAAAAAATGAAAAATAAAACACTGTCATCTTTGAAGGTATTGCATTTCAATTAAACGAAAAATAAATATTTTATTTACATCAAATTCGATTGAAAATGAATATTTATCCATAACTTAGACGATAAAAAAACATAATATTTTTTTATTATTCGTAATATACATCAATTTTGAATTTTTTTATAGAATGTTTTACAGTTCTAATCATAAAAAAGTATTAAGCTATTTACAGAATAGTTAATATATTCATAGAAGATTCATCTAAAAATTTTATTTTTAGAAATCAAATCAAACACAAAAATTACAATATACAAAATATATACAAAAATTAAAATTTATTTATTAAATTATAAGCAATTGAAATTAAATAAAGCAAAATAGAGACAATAATTTCATCACACTGTTGCACTTTATCACTTTTCTTCGTCTAATTCGGAAAATTTCAATGTTTACTTTTAACTTAATAAATGTATAAATACAAAAAGTAAATATTTAAAAAATAATGATTCCAAAAAGAAAAAAATTCCAGTTCTCAATACAATTATTTATTATTTAGAATGTTATTTTATTATTTAGAATGTAAATATTCTAATATTAATTTCAATTTGATTGAAATAAACAATATAAACAAATAATAAAACAATAATTTTTATAAGAGTATGTAAATAAAAGAATAGCATCAATGCGAATTTTGTTAATTAAATTTCATCAAATATATTTTTATGATTCATCAATCTTTTATGATTTAAATCTGTATGAATTTCTTTTCTTTCCAAAAATAAAGAGTCGTCATTTTGGATCATTATCTAGAAGATTGTAACCGACCATCTGAAAATAATTTCAGTGTTTCAGCTGTTACTAAGGAGAATAATACTTTTGCTCGTACAGTTTCTCAAGAGTTCTATTTCGAAGAAAATATAAATTTTTCATAAAGGAAAATTTCTACATTTTTTGAAATAATAATTTTATTATTTTTTAAACATATTCGTAAATTTCAATCAATATTTATATTATTTATAATTCTTATGTTTGCTTAATAATAATATTAATTTGTTTCATATTAGCATTCTATTTAATATATTTTAATATTTATATTTTGATAAACTTATTATAATATAGTATAAATATATATATACTTATATTATACGTATATTAAAAAATACATTCATATTCATATTCTTATCTTTTATATACATTTTATAAAATTTAAGTTAAAATATTTTCTAAAATAATGATTTTGATACAAATAATTTTAATATATAGAAAACAACAATTAGAATTAAAAATGATTGTTTAAAAAAAAAAATAAATATCTTAAAATCTGAAGATTTATGACTACCATAAAATCTATTTTTTACAGTTTTATTTTTAATAGTTTTACTTTAAACATTTTTTTAAATAACCTATAATTTTAAAATTAATTGCATCTAAAAATTAAAATGACCTGTATAAGTACATGTGACAAGAATTTGTTAACTTTATTCTCTTTCTCTTAAAAAAGAAAAAAAAAAACAAAGATTCTTTCTTTTTCTGTCGTCATATTTTCTGTCTACACGCAATATATACGTATCTTAGATGTATATAATTTGACATACATATACATATATATGTAAATATATAAATATATATGCACATGAAGACGGATTATGTTAAATCTTTCATTATTTCTACGTAAAGGGTATATTCTTATTTCTACGTAGATATATTCTTTGCATCCTCATTCTCCGACGTATGATATTATTCTTGGAGTGCATTTTCTTATATTCTCATGACCTTCCAGCTAAGACTTACACTATACTGCAAGTTATGGAAGAATGGGAACGGAAGTTAGGTTACCATAAACACAATGCTAGAAAAAGGTCTGAATCTTTTGAATCTAATATGAACAAAAGACAGACTTGAATCTTGTCACGTACAATCAATGGATTAATGTTTGAATATGTACCATACCTATATATGTATGTAATCGATAAAGGCATACTTTCTCGTTCTCTCTTTCTCTTTCTTCTTCTATTAATGGTGTAATTGGATAGCAGGTAATTTCATGTGTAAAAATAAATCGGAAAAATGACATTTTTTTCGTTTTCGAGAAAAATTCTAATTGAAAACGTGTCAAACGTCGGAGAATATGACTAATTCCCGATTGGATAGGAATGGATTATTGATAAAAGCTCATTTTACGAAAATGAATGCGAAATTAAAAAATGTAAAATAAAATATTTTCATTCAAATTTTTTGAAATTGAAAAGAAGTAATCGGATATTCGGATATTCGATGAATTTTTAAATTTAATTTTCTCGAAAATTACTTTTTTATTAAAATTAAAAAATTTTATTCTATATTTTTTATTTATCTTCACATATTAGAATAATATTCTACCAACATTTTGAGAATTGATTAAATTTTCTTATTATATTTGACTTATAGTTTGATCGGAAATGTACAAAATACTTTATGTATAAATCTTTAAATGAAAACTTCTTTTGACTTTCAATTAATTTATACATATAAATAAATAAATATATATATTTATACATGATATATATTAATAAGTTTATTATTGCTATTTGAAAAAAAATTCGATCATAATAAATTTTCATTATAATATCTAATATAATATGTAATATATATATTATATTTTACATTTATTTTACATATATATATATATATATATTTCGTGATATCAATGTTTTTTAATTTTTTATGGTCCAGTTTTAAAAAATTCAAATTAAACATAGTGTTTCTTTATTATATAATTTAATTATTATAATTTATGTTATATTTATATTTATATTAATTAAGAAAAATTAACACAATTATTGCAAAGTATCATCAAATTCTTTTTTGTTCAATTGTTAAATTAATTAGAAAATTAATTAGAGAGGATTACTTTTGTAAAATATTATAATCTAATTATATTAAAACTATAATAAATGCTAAATATCATTTTTCAAATTAATATTTGTGATCTTATTGCTATTAAAAGTTGTGATTCACAAGATAGAAGCTACTATATAGAAGAATCTTTGTTGAAAACAAAAAAATTTCGTATACAATACGGAGAATCAAAAATTAATATCTATCATATGTGTAAACTGATATTGGTCTCTGAGGAGAAATTGAAGTATTACATATACACATATGACAAATTTATTAATAGGTAATAAAAAGATGAGCAATCAATAATCAATTAATTAATCTTTCAAAGAGAAAGAAAAAAAATGATTAAAGGTAAATGTAAAAGAGTTGTATTTTCTTGTGAAAATAATACGATTGATTGAGTATCTTATAGAAATAAAGAGAAAAATAATTTATAATATTTATAATAAAATTATTCAAATTGAATGTCATATTTTTAATTTGAAATAAAACACAAATTATTTGAAATTATCAGTTTCTCTATTTTAATATAAAATTTATTTATAGAATACAAATAATTCAAATAACTTTTAGGCTTTTTTCATGAGCTCGATTTGTTATATCTAATTTTTCATTTACTATTTCACATAATAGTGATTCAATTTCATTAATAGTGAATGTAATATTGTTTTTCAACTTATCAACTTTTTTGGATTATTGATATAAAATACAATATTATTGATAATTAATTGATATTATTGATAAAAATACAACATGCTATAAATCATATATCGAAAGAAAGAAATTCATAATGGAAGAAAAATTAAATGAATGCCTAATTTTATAAAAAAATGATTATAGTCACTAAGATCAATAATTTACAATTTAAATTTGTTAAATTTTTTCTTGTGAATTTTTTAAAAATTTATATTAATATTCAAAATCGATTGATGAGCTAAAAAAATGTTATAATAAAATGTTATAATAAATTATTAACGAAACAAAATCATCTTTATGCAAGAATGTAATGGAAAATTAAGTAAAATAAGTCGAGCTTGTGAAAAAAGGCGAACGATATTATTTTATTATAATTAATGTCATAAAATTGACTTTATGTTAAAATAAAGAAAACTGAAATATTTTGAATAATTTATGTTTTATTTCAATTTAAAGATATCACTCAAAATGGATCTGATAAAAATATAAAAATTTTTTATGTAATAATAATTTGTTTTACTAATTGAAATACGAATATTTGTACATATTACATACATTATATGTTATAAAACGACTGTAAGTATTAGGTTATTATAATTCGACTTTACAAGTATTACAAATTTTTCTCTAGTCAATATACCGTTAAGTAATATCCTTTTTTATTAAATAATTTAAAACTTAAAATTAACTTTAATATTATTAATAATTAATAATTAATTTATTAATAATTATTATAAAGATTTTTTATTTATTTTATTATAATAATACAAATTATGAATTATAGTGAATATGCTTTAACATTGAATTTGAATGTTTTTCTTATACAAGGCTAAAATTTAACATAAAAATTGATTATATAAAAAGAAATTTCGAAAA
>NW_006264219.1:283598-284548 GCF_000469605.1 Apis dorsata | reverse complement strand
ATATAGATACATAAAATAAAGGATAGATTATAATCAATTAAATATTTTAATTGAAATAATAATTGATGTATATATATAATTAATTCTAATAAGTAATTTTTATAAATGATTACTTAATTATAAAGTAATATATATATTACATTATAAAGTAATATATATATTATAAGTATATATATATTAATATTAATTGTATAATAAATAATTATAATAATAATAATAATAATGTTACAAGATGTATTGAATCCAATTTTTATTATTTTTTTTTAATTAAGAATTTTATTATTTCGTTTATTAAACTAATATTATATATATAATTTATATTGGAGTTTATTAATTATTTATTAATTAATTTATAATATTTATTTATGAATTTTTACAATTTAATCATATAATATTAATAATATGAAAAAATATTACATCTAGTGAAATCAAGCAATTAAAATAAAACAATTATAATATAACTTTAAAAAAAATAATTCTATTCCAAAGCAAATATTTTTAATGACATATCACTATATTATTGCAATTTAGTTGAAATATTTTACTTTATTCATTATATTCATCAAATTTTATTTTAATTTTTTATTTCGTACAATTAAAAAATTCTTTCTTCTACATTGAAAAAATGAAAATTGTTCAAAAATATTCAGAAATAAAAAATATTCAGAAAATAAACATACAAATTAATACTGAATCTTTTCAATAAAATATAAAACCAAAATTTTTTAATATAGCAAAACAATAATTAATTTACTCAAAAGATAATTAAAAAATTATTGAATAATTTATAAAACATTGATTTTTATTATTATTGAAATTCTATAACGAATTGTTAAAATTTTATATTTTTTTATAAAAAAAACGCCAATATGTTATGTATATTGTTTATAAATATTTTTCTTTTTGTTTGATTTGTAACATTAATAATATACGAAACAAAAGATGAATTG
>NW_006264219.1:272382-283578 GCF_000469605.1 Apis dorsata | reverse complement strand
TTAGAATTATTTATTATTTTTTTGTAAAATTTTTCTTATAAATTAGAAATAGAAATTATTTATTATAAAAATAATATTTAAATATATTAAAATATAAAATACACGATTTATTGATGTATATTTGTTCATATACGTATACATATATTTATATTATTAAATTTATTTTAGAAAAATTTAAAAAGATTTTTTCTTTAGATTAAGTTTATATATTAAATTTATAGAATGTCATTTTAATTTTAAAACACATATTGTAACATTTTCCAAATTATATATCCTTTAGAAAATGGATCAAATAGAGCTTATTATTTCAAAAGGATCATATTATAGTATATAGTATTATATATATAGAATCATATATATATAAAGGATCATATTATAGTATAATGTATATATATATATGTATATATATGTATATATATATATATATATATATACATTATTATAATTTTTTTTAAGTGAATATATTGAGATTTTGTGTTTTTTCAATCAAAATATGCTTTTAATGTTTTAAAATTTCAAAATTCATTTCAAACTCATTGTTTCTCTAAAAATTTTATTCATTATGCTTTATAATTAAATTGAATTATTTTCTTAAAAAAAAATTAAATTATTTATGTCAAAAAATTAATTAATTGATTTAATTGATATTTTAATTTAAATTATGAAACTCGATATAATGAAATATAAAAGTCTCGCGAATATATTTCGATTTATGCTTTTCTTTTTTTTCATATAAGTTTTATGAATTTTAAGTTAAAATATATTTTTAACTTAATTAAATAATGATTTTTTGGTATAAAAAGCTTTTCGTAGGAAAACTACGAAAATTTTTTTCGTAGGAATTTAAATTTCGTAGGAAATAACGAATTGTATTAAAAATTATATAATTTCATTTAAAAAAATAAAGGTCAATCTTGAAATCTCGGAAGCACGTCCATTTAAAGAAGATTTGTGACTATCATAATATTTCTCTTTTGAAACAATGTAAATTTTATTTAAAACATTTTTTTGAAACGACCTATATTTTTGAAAAATAATTACTTCCGGAGATTAAAATAGACACGTTATATATTATGATGAGTATAAATAAAATTAATAAATTGAAAGATTTCAGGAAATACATTTTCTCAAACAATGAATTTTTTTTGTTATTGTGTAATATTAATGTAATTTAACATTTGCAACTGAATTTTATGATGTCACATTATTCTTCGATGCAAAGATTTAATAATCATATATGTAACATAAAAATACTAAAAAATACTAACTTTTTTTATGTAGATAATTTACAATTTAAAATATATTTTTTAAAAAAATAGATATGTATTCGGATATTTTTTAACGGGATATAAAGCAGTATATATTCCTTAATTAAAATATTCTATTATTTATTATTTTTTTAATTTTTAAGATATATTGAAATATTTCTGTATCTTCTTTAAGTTTTATATAAAGACATAAATTGTCATATAAATATCTATGACAACAAATGTTGTTATAAATAATAATGTTAAAAATAATAATGTAGTAATAGTTTCAAAATAAAATTAAAAAGTTTTATATATTCTTTAGAAATTTAAAATAAGACTTAATTTATTTCTTCTAATAAATACAGCGAAATAATAATAAACTTTTTAATTTTTTTATAATATCTGAAAAAGCATATTGCTTCTTTCATATGCTAATTTCATGTATTAGAATAAAGATATCAATATACTATATTACATTCATTGATTAAAATCTCCTATTTTATTATAATTTTTAAAAAAATTTAATGTTTTGAATTTTATAAATTAAATAGTTTTAATGTAGAAAATATAAGATGAATATTTTTATAATTAATTTATAATTAACTAAAACCATATATTAAATTTATAAGTTTATAATAACATATTTTTATAATTGAAACAATATGTAAACAATATATAAAAACATGAATTGTCTCCATCTAGTATTATATAAATTTCTTACTGAATTTTGTGAATAAAATGACCAATATCTTAATAAAACTTTTAACACAATAATATAATTTATAATTTTATTGAAAATAATCAAAATTTCATTCAAATTCAATACATCTTTATCACGTTATTATTATCATCATATCATTATTATAATTATAATTAATATTATAGAATTAATTAATTATTATATTCCTATGATCATTATTGCGATTAAAGTATTAAATTGATTATTATTAATCCTTAGTTTATTTTTTGTGTTAATATTGGCAATTTAAATTTTTCTTATTAATAATAGATTATTTTTTCCTTTAATTATGTTACGTTTAAAAATTGTATGAAAAGAAAATTTTTTTGTAAAAAGAAATCATTCACACATTTAACATTGGAACATAGCTGATTATAATAAATAATTTGCTTTTTTATAATAAAACAATTGATAAATTGATATTATTCAAGTTGTATAAAAATATATAATTTCAAGTTTTAAATTAACAAATATTACTTAATTATATATTTTGTTAAAATCATACGTATTTATAAAATTAAATATTTTATTTTTATTAAATATTTTATTTTGTTTTCATACAACAAATTAATAAAAATATTCAAGACAATTATAATATATGAAATATTATATAAAATAAATACTATTTCAAATTTTTCCTTCCAAACTTTGTCACTGTATTATATTGTATTACTTTACTGTATATAAGAACGAAATTAAAATTTCGTCATTCGATAAAAACTCCATATATCCAAATATTTTATTGTGAAGTTATATACTATAAAAAGTTATAACAAAATCCTGAAGAGTAATGTAAACTTTCATCTATTTTATCTTTGTGGATATATTGTAATTATACAGAGAACATAAATATTATACATATCTTATCTCTTGATAAACGAAGAAAAATAATATTTTTCATATTTCATACATATTATATCTTTACAATTACAAAAACCACTTATATTATTTGGTTATTACATGACATTTTACCCGTGCAAACTACACACTGTGCATAAATCTAAACGGAAATATCTGGGACACCCTGTATGAAACTAGACCAAACTAATCAATTTTCTTGCCTCCCGTGAAACTTAATTTTCGTCGTACACGTGATACATTCGAACGAAGTGATATCGATGTGTGTACGTGTAAAGTGACTATCCGTTGGCTTTTCGACTTTGGAAAAACCGAAGTAAGCGGAAAACGTTTATCGTGCCGGTACTTGGTATCAACGAATCCGTCGATATAGAACGTTGTCCTCCGTTGGGATTAAAAGCTGTAACACCTCCCCGCTCTCTGCCCCATACCTCTCCCTTCACCGTTCCCTTTTTCTATCCCAACCACTTCCCCCCTCCCTCCTCGCCCCATATCTTTCTCGTTCTCTACACTCGCCTCTTACTCCCTTTTGCTCTTCCAACCCTCCGGCTCTCATTTTCTTCTCCTCTTTTCCCCTAAAAGCCGCGCGAAGTAACCCTGGCACGGCACAGCGGTACTATGCCGTCCGGCTAATCGATACGCGGTGGATGGAGCGAACGAGGGACCCCGAATGGGGTCCCCCGGACAGCAGAGGGTTGCAAGCAAACGATGGATAGGTGTTATTTCGCCGAGGCGAGAGAGTCGAGGAAAGAAATGGAAAAAAAAAGAAAAAAAAAAAACTGGAAATCGATCGAACACTTCTTGACCGGCTTATCTGACCGGCCAAGTTGACATTAGCTCGGTAAACAAGTTCGGTAAATCGATCGGATATCGATTCGAGTTTCAATCGGAGGAATTTATTCCCGTGCAAATAACGTATATATCATCCTTCATTGATACGAACCAATGTCCTTTAAAGATATTCGTCATACATTCCACGGTAGACGTTTGCGTTTAATATATCGAATATTAATGTATATTCGTTAGGATATTTTTGAAGGATTGATTCCAAAGACTGAAAACAGATACAAAAATATCTTATTGAGAATCGATATGAGAATCGTTGAAAAAATTAGAATATATTTTATTGGTATTTATTTCCAATTAGAAAATATTTGTTCAGATATAATATATTTTGGAAAACTGATTTTAAAGTTCAGGAAAAATAAAAGTTGGTATATAAAAATGTCGATTAAGGCTTATTTAGTTGTAAGTTATAAAGTAAAGTAAGCTTATGTTAGACAAAGTAAGACAGAAATAGGACGAAACGATTATATAACGGAGATAGAGCTGTATCTATGTCTCACTTTGATTAATGTAAACTTATAATTTAATAATAATTACTTATAATACTTTTATACACCAATTTTTATTTATTTTTCATTTTTTAGAATTAAATATGTTATATTGGATATATCATATCCTCCAAATGATTTGGATGTATTAATATGTGTATGTATGATAAGTCTTTTTTTCTTTTCCTTTTATTGTTTGATCATTATGGTAAGTATCAAAATAGATAAAGCTGTCAAAATAGAAAATAAAAATGAATAAAATAATCGCATTATCAAGATTGGAATCTTCAGTATTCTTTTCATATGCATCTACATGTTCTATCTTTTTTTCTATCTACTTCCTATTCTCCTTTTCTAATTTTTTTTCTTTTTTTTGCTCTTTTTTTCTTTTTTTGGATCTCGACCAGTTTATTTCGGTGCGAGTCGATTCAACAGTGTACTCGCAGCACAAAGCCTTATTCATAGTCGTCGGCCATAACTGTCGGCCGTTTGCGACTACGGCCATTGCTATCGCCATCTTTACCAGTCTCGAATATCAGGTTCATGCGACAAAACTTAATAATAAATAGCAAAATAAAAAATATTCGAATATATTCTCTAATAAAAGTAATAAAACTAACAAGAATGTGAATAACGAAGCACGTTCTCTGAGAGAATTATATTATAAAATTTAACAAAATGAAATGGATATAATATGATCATAATTTGTATTGTTTTCCTATTAGTTCGTCTCGTTGATATGAAGAAAAAAAAAAAAAGAGAGATAAACAAAAATACACTATACATATAGTATATAGAGAGAGACTTAATATATACATATAATGTATAGATCTAATTAATTTAAAATCAATAATAAGATAAATAAAACTGATTTTAAATCAATAAAATACAAATGCAATAATTTTGGACAAATATATAATACATGTGTTACATGATACGATAGAAAATCATTAACAACGCGATTAAGAATTCGTTTCGGCAATTAGGAGAGATTAAAGAAAATCGAGAAAGATGAGATAATCTGTTCCATTAAAAAAATCACGTACATGTGAACACATGTATTGTATGCAGCACACAACCACCTCATGACAAGCTATGCTGCATCACGTCGCACAACACAGAACCCTGTTGGCCGAGCATACGCTCGGTGTAGATACAGCTCCGTATCGATTTCTATTCTCCTTCTCTTTTCTCCTTCATCCCCTCCGCTTCTCTCACTCTTTCTTTGCTCGCACATCTATGTATATGTGCGCGCGCGTGTATATACATATACCTTGTAATTGCACGTACAATAGCCACGTGAGCATAAGATTATTTTAAATTGTTTATAAAACGTTTTTTAATTGTTATTTTTGTTCTCATTTCCATTCTTGTTTCTACTATCATTTCTTTTTATTTTTCCATTAATTTCTAATCTTTGCTTTTTCTACGATATTACTTAATTACTATGTTATATTTTTTTAAACAAATCTCATTTTAATATTACTTATTTTTATTATCTATTATTATAGTGTGCGTTAATTATCCGTATATATGTATGTATATATGTATGTATGTATGCACATGAACCAAACACAAAAACAATGGTTAATATGAAATTCGATACATTCATATGTAAGAGGAAGAAAAATGATAAACGTATCAAAATCGCAAGTCGATTCAGCGATCACGATATATCAGTAAGAAGATAGGTTCTATTCGATGTGGTAGGGTTGCTCCTCTCTCTTCCTACCTCCTTCTCTTTTCACCTGAATATCGATCTGCCTTAAACAAACTCGGCTTCGCCCTACGTTTGTTCGAACGTAATCGACTTGCTCTTTATTTCGTATAAATCAAGCCTACTTTAATTTCTTCGCGTTACGTACACAAACATCTATAATAATATGTGGTTATATAGATGTATTTGTGACATACCGATGAATACACAATATATGTTTTTCTTGTCGGAAAATATTGAAACGATTCAATCATTGATTTTGTGGCATCATTGATTGATCATTCGAAAAGAAGTAATAAAGATCAAATATATCATATTATTCATAATATCTATTATACGAGATAATGGTAAAACAAAGGAAATTATTTTATATAAAAATAAAAATAAATTAAAAGAAAGATCAATATTCTTTTCTTTTATCGAATAAAGCATTTTTTAAAACATTTTTTAAAGCATGTTTTAAATTAATATAAGTGTAATTGATTAATTTCTGATTAAATATGAATGAACTATCGATAGGAAGTTATTTTATATGTGAAAATAATTCAAAAGTGATAAGTAATAGAATAAAATATTATTGTTTGAATTTTTACTTTTAAAACATTGAAACATATATATATAATCAATAAATTGTACAATCGACGAATATTCAAATTTGATTTTCTTGAAAATTTTCAAATAAAAAAATTTTATATTTTTTACTTTTCACATATAGATTAATCTATTATTAATAATCATATCCGATTGAAAATTAGTTAATTTCATTTATATTTGAAAAAACTTCAAATTTTAATATTATTGGAAAATGAAGTTTTAAATAAAAAAATTTTACTCTTCTTTCTTTTTTATGTCTTATTTTTATGTCACTGTTTACAAAATCACTTTTTGCCTGGTTTATTGGTTATTACCAATTACATTGCGTTGTATATGGATTTTTTAAAAAATTTATCATGTAAATTTATTTCTTTTATCCAGATTTTTAAGAACTTATATTTCTATTATTCCAAAAATATTTTATATTTTATAAATTTATTTCTATGAATATGATTTTGTTTATAAATAAAAATAAAATATTATTAGTTTATATATTATTATTAGTCTATATATAAATATTATTAGTATTAATTAATATTTATTTATTATTGTTAACATACTTATATTTCTTTATTTTCTAAATTAGATTTTGTTCAAATCGATTAGATTTTTACATTCCACAATTTTATTATTTAATTTTAATTATATTCTGTTAGATTTTGAAGAATGATTTTTTTCACCATTTTCAAAATTATGTAATATCATTTACAAGTAAATTTTTAATTAATCAAAGCATATGGAATTCCATTATATTTTAAAATATAATTCCATTTAAATCTTCAGATGCAAAATATATTTCCAAAACTGTAAGTTGTTTCAAAAAATATTTCAAATGGAATTTTCACTATCTCAAAAGGGATTTACACTGTTTCAATTGGTCTCAAAAGATTTCACGAAGGTCAAGTCTTTTCTAGATAGACATACTTCACAAAGACTTCAGACTGTTTTTTGAAATGGAATTAAGTAATTTTTAATGCACTCAATCGATTTTTATCAAAAAAATTTTTGTAAAATTTGAAAATAAAAAAAATGAATAAGACATAAATAAATAATATATAATTTCATGCTTTTCTTATCTTGTTTCTTATATGATAAGTTTTATAAAGTTCAAGATAAAATATAATTTATTTATAATCTCTATTTATCTCTATTTAACTAATGATTTTACAAAATTTTTTGCAGGAAATAAGGAATTATATATATCGATTAGCACATATAATTCCATTTAAAAAAATAAAAATCGTCTTGATATCTCTAAAGTATATTTACCTGAAGTAGATTTATAATTATCTTAAAATATTTGCTTCAAAATAGTTACTTTAAGTTTTATTTAAAATATTTTTTTAAGTGATCCATAGTTTAAAAAAATAAAAATATAGTTTAAAAAAATAAAAGTTTTCAGATTAAAAATGAAATATTTTATATAAACTATAAATTATTCATTTTTTCAATTTTTTTTAAATATGAACTTATATCACATTCATAATCCATATATATATTCATAAAATTATTTGAATGTTATATAAATAAAAAATAATAAATAGTAAATAATAAAATTAAACTTAAGTTCTACAAATAGCAAATTAGAAATAGAAATGTTAGAATTATATATACAAATATTTTTTTAACAATGAATTATTTTAAAAAGTTACAATTATTTTCTTATTTTCTTCTTTTTCGAGACTTAATAGTATAATATATCTCAAATTAATTTTTATTGTGGGATTATTAATAATAATAATAAAAAAATTGAAGATTTTAATGTAAAAGCTGCATGAATCTAAATTTTAAGTCATAGAAAATTATATAAATCTGAATTATATCCTAGATATAATCGATTCTTTTTTTCCAAAGATTAAATTTAAAAAATGGATCCAAAGTCATTTCTATCTATTTTATTCTTCACTTTTTAATTGTTTTCATATCAATCTTTATTCTTACACAATCTTTTTTCAATAATTCATTATTTCCAAAAGTTGTATAATTGTCTAATTGTCTAATTAATCAACAATATATAAAAATATATAATTACAAGTATAAATTTATTAAAAAGTCAAAGGATTTGTATCAAGCTTTTCAATTTTTCTAATATTATTAACATGATAGCTTGTTGGAGTAAAAATTGAATTTTGAAAATTAGTCTGTTATTTCTCTAATTATAATTAAATATTGTATTTTTATTAGAAAAGTTAATAAAATAGAAAAAAATTAATAAATTAAAAAATTAAAAGAAAATTTCATCTTAAAAGATTTAAATCAATGTTTCCTTCGTTTTTTAAAATATTACTTTTTAATAATGTGATGTATAAAAATATAAAATATAAAATACATAAAATGTTTAAATTTTAATATTTTATCATTGTAAAAATAAAAAATATTATTTTATCATTGTAAAAATAAAAAATAAAGTTACTTACTTATATTTTAAAAAATATTGAAATAATGCGATAGTTTCACTTTCTCAAAAAGATTTTCAAAAAAAATTTGCTACAAAATCCATTATACTCTACATATTTATTACAAATTTTTAAGAATTAATTTTTAAAAGTCACGATTTTCAAATTAAACAAATTTCCTCGTAAGACAATATAAGAATACTTTCGTGAGCTACTGTATACCTGCTGCAAAAAGCGGAACAAACAGAAGAGAATGAAAAGACTTACCTGCAACAGTTAGGGTTGCGTTTCGACTTGGAACGGAGCCTGCTTGATTTCTCGCGACGCACCAATAAACTCCTCCGTCCTGCTCCTTTTTCCCGTGCATTACTCTTAAGAAAAATAGAGACCCCGTAGGAAGAAGAACACGATGAGATTTTGCATCTCCCGGTGATGTTTGAACCAGTTCACCGTCCTTATACCATTCAATCACGGGTTGAGGTTTACCTTCCGCCTTGCAATTCAATGTTACCGGTTCATTCTTGGCCACGATTATATCCGAAGGATGTTCCGTTATACGCGGTGATCTCAATTGCCCTGAAACCAGAATTTCAATTCGCATTAAAGGCAATCGAAATAGAAAGAGAGAAAAAGATATCAATTTTACGTTCGATTTTATTGTATTTTCTATTCATCATGTTACTTGAAACAAAAATCTTCCTTTCTTTCTTTTTCCGTGGTATTACATCGGTGGTTCTCATCTATGGGACAAGGCTCCTTTAGAGATCGCTTCACGCGTCGATGATTTACGAAGAAAAATCGGCTGTTGTCAATTGTCGTATTTAGATAATGATATTTAACATTTATTTATTGTAATATAATTGCATTATTATATTTTACAGCAGTGATTCTCAACACGTGAGTCTCCCTTGGATGTCAAAAGTCAAATTTTTTAAGAGGGTGCTATTATCATATCTATTATCATATTATCATATAAATTAATGATATTTGATTTGATATTGTATCATAATATTTTGCAGCAGTAATTTCTAGGGAGCGTTGTGTGATATTAAGTTCAATCATTATGAATCACATTCCTCTTAGGGATCATCAAGTGTTTTGTCACAGAAAATATTGTTGTATTTTATTAATTATTAATCTTTAGCACTTATTCTTTTTGTTATAATATATGAATTGCAATATTCTATAACAGTGGTTTCCAACTTATGATGCCAAGTGTTTTCTAGAGGGCGTTAATGTGCGACATTAAACAATGATTTTCAATACTTATTTATTTTCACATAATTGCATTATGTTATATTCTATGCGTATATCTTTTTGCCAGTTAACTTAGTTAAGTATTCCTAGCGCTAATTTTTCAAATTTTCTTCGTCTTATATAGCAAATTAGTATTTGAAGATAGGAAAAGAAGGTTCTAATCAAGAAAAGACTGTAAAACTCTATAGTAAATTCTACTTATATTCGTTACATGTATCTTGGTATATACCTCGTATACATAGTTACAAACGTGCGCTTATTTAGGTCGGTTGTAATTCGACAACGTATAACATAGCTTCTAAATTGTTGGTTGCACGATGAAGATAGATATGCTTATGTTACCTGCTTCAGACTCCATACTAGAACGAAGCTATTTCAACTATCCCGATATCGCTAGAGGGATTCTAAAATATTCTTGGAACGTACAGATACGACCTATAGACCATGAGTACATCTACAATCGGTTCGTGCAGTCTGCAAATTCTACTCGAACATGAACGTCTGAAGCGGAACTACTTGAGAAACATTTCACATCTGTTAGAACATTCATTCAATTCCGAGATATGAGCATCTTATGCCATGCCAATTAACTAATTTTCATCTTTAAAAAGTCTGTTCTTTCAATGTTTTTTTTGGCTGTGACTAATTGTGATTGCATGATGTATGTACATATTTGTATATTGAAGTATGTTGAAGTGAAATTGGAAAATACATAATATGAAAGAACATGATACTTCATATGCTCGTATGTATTTATGTATATTAAAATATGTATATAATATTAATACATAATATATAATATATAATACATAAATACATATATAAGAAAATGGTTATATTAATTATATATATTGAAAAAATCTTTCAGATAAATCTTTTGTTAAGTACTATATAAGTAATATACTATATATAAGTGTTTCTCAATCTTTTTAACTTCGAAATATATATTAAAACTAGTTAATTTACTATATATCATAATTATTTATTTAAAATTATTTTATTTATTATTTTTATTTATTTAAAATGATAACATATTTTAATATTTTTTACA
>NW_006264219.1:268684-272065 GCF_000469605.1 Apis dorsata | reverse complement strand
AATTTTTTTTAGAAATATTTTTAAAAATAAAAATAGTTATAATATTAATATTATATATTTTAAATATAATAGTAATTTTATATTATTATATTAATATTATATAAATATTAATAAATATGTATTTATATATAAAAATATGTATAGAATATATAAAATTTTAATAGATATATAATTGTATGTCGTAACTTTCTTTTAAAAAAAACTGCTGTTATAGATACAAGTCCTTGTTATATATCATTTTTGGTTATATCTAAAAATTATCATATCAATTATATGAAAAAAAATATATATAAATGTAAAAACAATTTTATATAATAAAAAAATAACAAATTTGATTCTCACACAATGATTCGTTTTTCTCGTTTCGGCATATGCTTTTACAATATCTTAATCTTTATCGCGCTCCATAAATGTCTTTCACAGTGTACGTTTGTATATGTAGCGAAACGTATATACGCGTACACACGTTCGCGCATTTTTCTTTTGTCCTCTCGCCTCAGTATTCGGAAACAATAGACATTGTGGCTAAATTAAAATCGCCTCCGGAGTTTTCATATTTCGCTGTTGAACAGAGTCGTGAGCGCACGTGAACGAACTCCCAGTTCTTGCGCCCAGTAGGCCCGAGGCATCTCGTTTCATTTCAGTCCTAACCTTCTCCGAATCAAGCTATCTCAGCAACCTGCCTTGCCAACCCACTGTCACTCTTATTTCTTTTGTATTTTATCATATCCACTTCTCTGCTTCTCCGTTTCTCCTCATTTTTTCGTTTCTCCTCATTTTATTATTATTTCTTCTCGCGTTTCTCCACTTCTCTTTCTTCTTTTCTATATCACGATCTCCCTAGCTCCGAGCAATTAGGTTAAGTAAGTATCCCCGTTCAAGTTTCCATCGTCGTTAAATTATATGCCATAAAACAATAAACGTAAGTTAAGAAACGAGACGTGAATTCGCGTGAAAAAAATTGTCGATGATATTTTTATATGCATTATGTCGATCTTAAATAATCACATATTCGAAATAATCACATTTTTGATGACTTAAATACGTGATATTTCTATGCGTATAGATTATAGATCTACGATTAATACTATACCTAAAGGTGCGTATACATTTGAGAGTAAAACTTTCGAGGCTAATTCTCCAGAGTATTTCTCGTAAACAGTCGATATTAATTTTCACTATCTGACAGTAACTTTATTATTAGATGGTCACTTTAAATGCAATGTCCACTTGCGAGGAATACTCTTGAGAACAACTTCTGATAGTTTTACTCTCAAATTATATATACAATATTCGTAGTCCAACAATTTGAAACAGACTCTCGTGAATATTAATTTCAATAACGGCTAAATAAACAATAATATATAAATTATGAAGAGAATATAGAGAGATTAAGGCACGGTGTTCTCGCACACACGATGACTTGGCTTATGGCTTCACGACTGCAATGTGAGTATTGATTTGCCGCTGTTGCGCTTCAGCTCTCTCAGTTCTATTCGTTCCCTCGTCTTCAGAAGGCCCCGCCAGCTGTGCTCTGCTTCTTGTCGTTTTCCCCCATTGTGGATTTCCTTCGCATTTCGTTTCGTTTCTTATGTAAATCGTTTATCCTCTCCTTATACGTTACACTTACATTATACTTACACCATATGTATTTACTTACACGATGATTAACGTTTTACTCTACTTTCTTCTTCTCGCGACTCGTCTATATCTTCTGTTTTCTTTTCCTCCTCTCTTATGTTTACCTTCATTTCCACCCTCGTCAACTGAACATTCCTTTCCCCAACGTTTTTCTTGTTCCTTTTCCCCTCTTCTTTTGCTTCCTTTTTTCATTGTGGATACTACAGTACTGATGTATGGATACCGCTATTAATTATCATCTCGTCTCGTTCTTCTTTCATTCTTTCTAATTCATTTCGATTTAACCATCTTTCGTTATTTTCTTCGAAATTCCTCGCGTATATTTTTAAAGCTGTTTAAATTGTCTTTCTTTGAACTTGTTTATAAAAAGGATGGATAAAACGAAATGTGGAATTTGAGAACAAATGGCGTAGATATTATTAAAATTCAGAAAAAAGTCAAAGTGGAATTAGAGACGAACGAAAAAGGACGAGGGAGAAGAACAGAAGATAGGTTGAAAAACACATCGTACGAAGTACCAAAGTGTATTTGGCAAGTCTCCAAAGGTATAAACCGATAAAATTCTCGCGAGAAAAATCATTTTATACGTTTTTTGAAACGTTTTTGTATTAACATTTTTGTTATTTGATTATTTTTTATTTCACTGATAATTTTTTACAATTAATAAATATATATTCGCGAAATCGATAAGTTCAAATTTTCTAAAGTTACCATGCACGTGTATACGACCTCGTATGTGAGAGAAAGAGGGATTAAAAGAAAGAGGGAAGGGAAGAAAGAAAGAAAGAAAGAAACAGTTTCATTACTTTCGATCCCTAAGAAGGATATTCTTGTAAGAGGGGAAGGTAGAAGACGAAACGGGAATAACCATTGAATTCCTTGAGACGTGAGGGAAACCTAAGACGCACGGAACCTTCGAAGAGGGTTCGACCGACACACCCTACTCGAGTTCTTTCAGAGCAAGGCTGGCCAAAGTTGTGGAAAAAATAGCAGCTTCCTATTATTCGAAGAGAATCGATGATCAGCTTCTATTTCCATTATCGCTAATTTTCTATTCGTTTCTGTTCATTATGTTCATTTATATCAATTTTATCAACAATTCTATTCTATATATCAATTTATGTTTATGTATATAGTAAATATGTATATGAATAATACTTAAAAAAAAGGATTTGATCCGTTTTTGTTGCATAAAATATTCTATATAATATTTCGAAATATGTAAAAACTGAAATTTTGTATCAATGTATTTTCTTTGTGACGTTAAGAAAAATAAATTAAATTTGATATATAAAACTTTTAAATTTTATTTAGAAAGAATATATGAAAGTTGAAAAATTTAAATATATCTTGGAAAATTGAAAAATATTTGATAAATATGTTAATTAAGAAAGAATATATTATTGGAAAAATCGATACATTTATGAATGTATGTATCAAATATAAAATTATAATTTTTTTTTACATATTTTTATTTTTTTATTATTAATTGTTAATAATTGTTGTTTACTAACAACAATTATTATAAGTTGTTTAATCTATTTAAGTTACTTGTTTTCAGATTAGTTGTTGATATTCAATTAATAAATATTCAATTAATAAATATTTGTAGCATTTATTATATTATTATGGAAAAAAATTATGGAAAATTTAAATTATTGATTGTATTATTTTTGGAATTGATAATGCTATTATTGCATAACGTCTTTAATTTTATATTTTTTACAATTATATGTTTTA
>NW_006264219.1:254166-268287 GCF_000469605.1 Apis dorsata | reverse complement strand
TATATTTAATAATATATTTTTCTTTAATCTTTATTTAGCATTTGCAAATTAAGTAATATATTTATATCATATTATAAAACAAATCTTAATATTTTATATAATATTAATACTATAATTTTATTATTATAAATTTAGATATTACATGACTAAAATACGATTTAAGTTTTCAATTTTACAGATAATATCCATTAATATAAAAAAATTAACTTATTTTCGAATTTTTATAGTTAGTAATATAGTAATTTATAGTTAGTAATATAGTAATATAATAATTTTAGTTTTCCGTATGTATGTTTACATATCTATTAAATATATTAATTTATATTAATATTTTCAACAATTTATGGTTGATTCAATGCATTTTTACAATTATTATATATTATATATTTAAAGTAATTAGTTATTTTAATTAAATGAAAATAATAAATGAGAAGTAATTTCTATTTTTCTTTATTTTACAATTTTTTGTTTCTTTATTTTCTTTATTAATATTTTTGAAAATTAAAAATGAAATATTATATTTTTCTTTATTTACGTATTTCATATTAAACATTAATAGCACAATGATTAATTGGTTTAAGTATATAAAAATATTTAAAATGAAATTTTTCAATATATGCAATTTGAATTTGTATTCTATATTTAATAATCAATAAATATGTGTATATTATATGTAAATCTATCTTAATATACAATATATATGATTCTTATTCTTATAACAAAATAGAATTAATTTTAATCATTTATAATTACATAATGTAGTATTACATATAGATAAGAAAATACAAATATAATATTCGAATATTTAACGTATTTTTATCATTATTAATTTCCATAGTAAAAATTCATTAGAAGAATTATATGCTCACTCAAAGCAATATCGAAAACTGATATTACATCAAAGAAAATTAAATCACACACTTTTATACGTAATCTGCTTAATAAAATCAATTTTCACTATATCGCTATAGGTTATTTCGATCAATTACAAAACGCCTACTATATTTTGTTTATTCGCATTCTTTCTAAACAGATATTTTTCATCATTTTAAATGATTAATTAATCACATAATCGATTTTATTAGATTAAATACCCATTGTTATACAGATTTACTTCGAATAGCTAGTCATTTCTATCCAAGTGTTGTGCATAACCTAATAGTTTCGTTTCACATCGGCTATACTCGGCTATCTTCGCGAGACTTTCCATCCACAAAAATAGACCAACCAATGTCTATCATCCAAGCATGTCTTTTTACTAGAGCACAATCAACGCAAAACCTTTCTTGAACGTATTGCCTATTTATGGTTTTGAATTATATGCGTATATATAGGATTTATTCGATATTAAATAAAATATATTTTTACACATTTTATATTTATTATTTATTACAATATATTTTATATTATTTTATATTATTATCAAATTTTGACAAACTTAGGAAGAAACAGTATTTATTTAAATTCATCGTATAAAACATTAAGATCTTTAATTCTTTTCTAATTCTTAGAGAAAAAAAAATTATATACTTATTTGAATACAGGTCTTTTTGATTGAATTTTGATGAATTCTTTTGAATGTTTTTAGATAAATATATTGTAACAGTATAATAACCTTTAATAAAATAAAACAAAATTTTAAAAGAATTAAAAAAAAAAATAATTAAGAAAAATTAAAAAAAATTTATATAATAAAGCATAAAAAATTACTCATATAAGTATATAGGATTAGATGTAAAAATAAATAAAAATTCTATCAATAACATGTATACATCTAATAATACATTTAATTATTGGAAATTATTGGAAGATTTAAGATTTAATTTTAAGATTAATTCGAATGATTTTATTGTGTTTCAATATTAAAAATATTACATTTTTATTTGAGGAATATAAAGAAATATATTTCAAATATAATTTCTTAGATATATACGAGTTTTAAATTTTTCAATAAAATCTAGATCTTATTAATTAATCTGATCAATGGATAATGAATTTACAGAAGATAAAAATCGTTTCGTTTTCCAAAATATAAAAAACTCATCGAAAATTTTATCATCATTCATTTATATGTATATACTATAGAGATGCATATACTTGTATCTCGATTGCTTATATATTTGTATATTGACAATTATTTAATAATGTTTACATTATATGTTTACATATTCATTGATTATTCATGATTATTCAATATATTAATTAAATAGAATCAAATTAAATTACGAAATTTAATTAAATTAAATTTTTTCTTTTTTTTTCAGTAATTTCTCGAAAAGAAATATATTTTTTGATAAAATTTCTAAAAAAATTTATTATTAAAATATTCATACAAAATATACCATATATGCATGTATATATTAATTGAAATTCAAATTAAATTGATAAAATAACAAAGAAAGGAATAATAATAATAATAATAATAATAATAATAATAATAATAATAATGTATTTTACTTAAAATAAGAACATAAATAATAGAAATTGTAATTCTTCATCGATATGTTCAAATAATTTCTATTACATATCTGTTAAAAATCAATTTCATTTTTCCATAGCATGACGTTAATAATTTATTATCATTCCAATTTCGTTTCACGACCTTTGTTTTTAGCATTTATATAATGAAATCGACTTGTGAACAAAAGATTTATCCTCGACTTTAATTCTTCGAACATTACCATTTATGTCAGTTTCTGCGCTCATTTGTTATCACATGTCCGAGAACAAGACGTCGTAAAAGAAGAAATACATATCTTTAGTTGAACTCATTTTCAGTAAACTATGAACTTATCGATTCGTTGCATTAAATTATATTCATACAAATATTTTATCAATAATTTTTCATGTAATATAATTATATTTATACAATATAATATAAATAAATAAAAAAATTTTAATTTTTTTTTAATTCTAAATAGAAAAATAATAAATAAAATTAATGAATAGAAAAATAAAAAAAATCCTTACGATAATGTCTCAAATTATTTATCTTACTATGATAATAAATAATAAATTATATTCTCTACTTTTTTTTTATTAGTTTAAAAAACGATGAAAATAAGTAAAATGAGTATTAAAAAAGTGTTAATAGTTTTAGAGATAATGATAAGAGTGAAGAAGATTAAAAAGAAGAATATTCAACTTACCATGTACCATAAGGGCGAAAATTGCTGTCGCGAACAAGTTTCTTAGCCACTCGTTGCGCATTTTTCTTTCGAGTACCCAAAGATTCTGGGGAAGGTCGTGAATCACGAACGAAACCCTTTACAATCTTGGTAACCTGATGTTAACGCATGCTGATCAAAATTGGATGCGAAATTACAGACGAATCCGAAACTTGGATAAATAGAATCAAAACCACAAGAAAACCACGCACTCTCGATGTCGATGAGGTTAAACCGGTAAGAGCGGCCACTCGCGAGAGGATTCTCCTTTCGAGTTTGGAGCACAAAGTAGCTTTCCAGGCGAGAGGCGTATCTTTCGGCGTGACACTCGCGCGCGCCTCATTTCCATGCCATTACACGTTACCACAAAATACGCGTACGTCTATACGTACAAGGAACGCACACCCACACCCACATTATATCCAATACCCACCCACGCACACGCAGTAACTATATGCCTGTGTGTATTCGTACACAAGTTGTGTATATCACGTATATTCACGATTAATACACGTATATTCGTAGTAACGTGAAATAATGTAACATTAAAGCACTAACCGTCCGGTCGGTCGATCACCAGTAGCCCCATTCTTATCGAACAAAACCGACAATTGCTTTCATACGATGAACTTCTGACATCGCCGAACCACGCGCGCGCGCGCGCGCATGCACACGCAGAGGCGCATACACGTATTAGAAAACGCACATACACGCGTTCGTAAGCACACGTAATACACGAATCACGTAAAAGAAAACGAAATCACGAGTAATGCACTGGATGTCACGTTCTTCTAATATACTTTCATTCTCTTTCAAAGGGAGATGCAAAGGAAGAAAGGTAAAGATATAAAGGGAAAGAGAGAGAAAGAGAGAAAGAACTATTCTAATTCTTTGATCGATCTGCGCGTCCTCATTGCCACTGATAAACGTATAATCACTGATTTCATGTGTTTCGTATTAGGTATCCATTTGCTTTGTCTTATTTTATTCTCTAATGTTGGAGTATGATCGATTTATTCCGTCTTTTTGAAGAACGGCGTTCCTTTCAAAATCGATCGCTTCGTGACCGACTGTCAAGCTATGCGTCGTTTCTCTATATCTCGAACAATTATCCACACTTGTCATTGTATTTGCCATCTTTAATTTAAAAAGGTTTGCGTTATTTATCAAGAATATGAAAATTATATGCACAATTATAATAATAAAATATAAAAATTCAATTTTAAACTAATACACTTCTTTAATAAATGATCAATTCATCGCGACGATCCAGTCACAACTGAGGGTGCAGCAATTCTTTTGGAGTACCACGCGGCACTTCGGCTATTTTCGAGTATTCTCGTTCATTTTCGGAACCGCTTCGGTTCTCGGCCTTTGGTTTCTCAGTTGATGCTTCTCAGGAACAGAATACAGTAGATCCCCTTATAACACGGGTTCATATAACACGGATTCCTATAACACGACGAAAAAATTACAACAATAATTATTCTATAACACAGTACATATTTTTAACAAAACATAACATCAAGTGTATAAAACTATTTTAATATTTTAATATGATTTTTAAGAAAGTTTAAAAAATATATGTCCTTAAAGGCTAAGGTTGAATACACTTTTTTCAACCTTAACCTTTTTTTTATATACTCTTCTTTCTACTTCTATTTTTTTCTTTTTTTGTCTTTACTATGTATGTAACACAATGGACAATATATGAAAATGTTTCATGGAAAAAAGCTAACCATCCAACCATGACAAAAAACAATGCATCTCAACCAATAGTGCATCTACCTCGAAATAACTCTATTATTGATTACAAACAATGAATATATAACTGAAATATGGCAATCAATGTCAATAAAATATATTACAGACAAAATATTATCTTTATTATTTCTGATATAAACTATCAATTAAGCTATATTTAAAGTCAAATATTTTAAATTAAATTTAAAAAAAAATATTAATATATATAATTTATATGTATACTATATTATATTATATTAATATTTATGTAAATTTAATTTTTAATTTATATAAAATTTTTTTTTTTTTTTTTAACCACAAGTTCTATTATGAAGAAAAATTTTAAGAACAAAAAATATATTTTTTTTGAAGAAAAAATTATAATTTTGAATAAATTAAAATCTGACGAGAAAATAACATTGCTAAGAATTTAAAATTAAACGAGGCAATAATTCGAACAATAAAAAGAAATAAAAATAAAATAAGAATTAGAATTTCTTATAAATCTTTAAATAAATTTGCACGTATAAAAGATACTTTAATATATAAAATGAAAAAAATGTTTGATATTAAATTATAATAAAATAAAAAATTTTTAGTCAAGGAATATGGCTTTGAATAGTTAACGATATTGAAAATTTATCAGCATGTAAAAAAATTAAAATTCGTTTTTTTTAATGAATCATATGAACACAATTTAATTTAACAGATTTAGGAATTGATTTTTATACAATATTTTTATACAATGTTAAAATTGTGGAAGAAAGCGCATCAATCGATAGAGACGCAGCCTAAAGATTCTAAAAAAATGTAATCAAAATTATAGAAGAAGGAAATTATTGCAAATAATTAAAAAATATAATGTTCACTCATTATATTGGAAGAAAATATCCAAATGCACTTATTCATTTTGAAAAATGAAAAATTTGCTTCTGATTTAAGTCTTCTAAAAATAGGATCATTTTACTTTTATGTTCAAATGCATCTGAAGATAACGATTACAAAATCCATGTTAATTGATAAACCTATCAGTAATAAAAGTTGATAAGTTTCATTTTTATTTTCATGGTAATCAAATAAAAATATATTGATTTTACAATTGCTTTATGTCAGAAATAAAAGATTATTACAAAAAAAAAAAAATATTAGTTTCAAAATTTTGTTAATTATCGATAATGCCAATTAGAATACCAAGAAAATTTGAATCATATTTTTATCACTATCAATTCTATAATATTAATTGGATCAAAGAATAATAAAAGTCTTTAATAAATTTTATTACATACAATATCCATTTGAATTAATTTAAAAAAAAAATTAGTTGTAATCCAAATACTATCATAATATACAATTATAGAGTGATTTTTCAATTTTAAATTGAAAATTATTTTGTCATCTCTGAAGGAATTCAAATCTTCGATTTTGAATACTTAGAGAGAAATGACTTGAAATTATTAATAAATTGTTAATAATTGTTAATAAAAATTGTTTAACATTCATGATAACAGAAATAAATCGTATAATAAATATTGCCTATATTTTATAGATAAAAGATAAAAAAAGATCTGTCGATGAGAAAAACGTTGAATTAATTAATAATAATCAAGATTTAGATTAACAAGAACAAATACAAATAGCAGAATTGCCAAGTAATGAAAAAAATTTATTACTCAAATTTTCAATGAATCAGAACAACATTTTATTTTAGAAATGTTGAAGTTAGAACATTTTACGAATAATGATCAATCAAGAATTCTGACGAATTTAAGAAAAAATTGAAAGATTATTTAATTTGTCTTGAAGAAAAAAGATTTGAAAAATAATAATAATAATATCTATAAAAATGAAAAAAAAAACATTTCAAAACATTTAAAATAATAGTGACGAAACAAGTTATGAAATAACACAGTCAACGTTTAAAAGAAGACGTCGGAATTTAATTATGAATAAATGTCAATAAAAATATAACTACTTATTTTATTTCACATAAGACAAATAAAAATTTTTTAATTTTAATATTTGTTTAAAAAAGAAATGAAAAATATTATATTCTTTCATCTTAAATATTTATTTTATATATATTTTATATTATATTTTTTATGTGTTTTTATATACATAAACTATATTTGTATAATTTTAGTGACTTATATAATACAATTTCATATAACACGAAACGTATCATCCATTATAGAGGAATCTATGTATATTTATACTATATGTATACTATCCATTATATATGATATATACATAGAAATATAGATATACGAAAAAAATTTATAATTTAATTGTTATTATCCAATGTTGTAATTAAATTGTATTTATCCAATGCTTTTTGATAAAAAAATGATGATAAATTTTATCATAATTTCTATAAATATTTTTTTTATACAAATTATATATATAACATTAATCTTTTCCTATATTATCAAAATTATGATGTTAGTTACTATTATTATATTATATTATTAGTTTTTTAATTAATTAGTATTATATATTTAGTATTTAGTTATTAATAGAAAAACATATTAAGATGAATGTCTTTATTTAAATAATCAAAAATTTTATATTGAACATATTTGAGCACAATATTTAGTATCAGATTTGGATAAATATATTCAAACAAATTATTTGAAAAATAATCATTAAAATTAAAAATAATATATAATTTTATCTGATTGTTTATTATATGAAATAATCATAGTTTATTTGAATGTAATTAACAAATAATTTTTCTCTAGATTATTTCGTTATTTGAATTTTGTTTGAAATTTTTCATTTTATTTGATCAATTATTTTTTTGAATAAATTCTTTAATAATTTTTCTAATTTTATCATCAATTGTCTGAAATATATCTGTATCTATATCTTTTATATATGTCTGAAATAATTTTTATATAATATCTTATGCATATAAATAATATTATTAAAGAATAAGTAGATATGTAAAAATACTGCGAAAAAGTCGATAAATTATCGAATTTTTTTTAAGATTATTAAATAAAATTATTAAATATTTCTGTATTCTCAGTTAATTAAATAATTTAATATCTTATGTCAAATTATTTTTTATTTTATTTGGATCAACTTTTTGAAATAAGAAATTATTTTAAAATAATTTATTTGAATAAAATATAAAATAAAATTACTTTTCACATGTTATTCGTAAAATAAAAATAATAAAGTATTTAAAATAATTGTGTCATTATATTTATACTCTTTATTACTTTATTTAAAGTAAAATATGTTTAACCTAGATTTTTATGAAATTTTATTCAAGTATATATATATATATGTGTGTGTATATGTATGTATGTATAAATTTATTACTACACGTAAGCAAAACTCTTTTTTATTAATATTTCTTACGTTTATTGTTATGTGTGGTACAATTGATTCACATATATGCAACATGTGATAACTTCAATATGATTTATAAATTTATATTACTATATAAACATGTTTTGCATAACGATAAGTCAAATCAAATAATTTTCAATAAAAAAAATATACAAGACGTTAAAATGAAATTGTAGTTGACAATATTATAGTTTGTAATAATATTTGAATATACGCCTATAAGTATACGCCTGTTATACGTTGCAACACGAAATTTTTTTTTCATCCACTTGAACATTTGTTAATCCTTGAAATACATTTTTGTCTATAGATTCTTGTTCAGTAGACAAGAAATAGCGTAGAAGATCTAAAACTATTTGATGACGTGGTCTGTTGAAAAACTCGCCTATAATTTCGTGAACATTCGTCGAGCAATGTTTACGTAATACATTTCTATAAAAATTTTTAATTATTCGTATTAGATTCAAATATCTATTTATTTTAAAATGCAAGTTATATTTGTAAATTATTTATAGCACGAAAAATACATATTTGTAAAATTTTATTTGTAAAAATTATAAATAGAGAAGAAATAGCTTACCTCAGTAAAATTGAAATTAATCCTTTGATCTCTGGGTGATTTTTTAAATACATTTCGTTTCTTCTTATCTCAATAGTTTTTCTCGAATTTAAACTACTTTTCTGATGTTTACTTAAAGCTCCAAGATCGTAATTTAACGTACCACTAGGCGGATCCTTGGGGTGAAAGGGACGAAAATTTTTCGGAAATTGATCCATGATCATGTGACATGTACACTAAAAAATAACAGAGAATTAATTAACAAATAAAATCCACGTTTTTTGTACGTATATGTATTAACGAATGTAATATGTTACCAAATAAAATAAAATGAAATAGACAAGATAAAATTTTTTCAAATTTTAAAAGAAGAATTTAGTGACTAACATAAAAAGAAATATTCAGACAAGATGACGTTTCAAATTTTAAAAGAGGAATTTGATGAAAAGAGAAAATGACATGTTTCTTACATATTAAATTAGTCGCTAAGCAACGAAACAAACAAATCTTTTATTTATACAGATACACTTATTTTTTGTATATTTTCGATTGTAAAGTTAAATCCGAGATAAACGAGCGATATGCGCATGCGATTTGACAGCTTCTATTTAAAGATATAATACACGTGAGTGTAATCTCGCTATTCAAAATATATACACATAAATGTACCGATTTATCGCTGTGAAATATCATCGATAGTCTCATTTCTATTTGATTGCATTGAAAAATTAATCTTACAAAATTAAAAAAAGAAAAAAAAATATAATTCACGTATTTTGAAAATAAAATAACAAAGGAAAATTAAATGCTTATTTTCTCTCAATAGAATATAATAGAATATAATGTTTCAAATTGGAATTGTAATACAAAAAATTAATCAAATAATTTGTTATATTTTCGTAATTGTATATTCATATTTATAAAATGAGATTGAAAATAATAATCTGATTTTGAAATATGATAACTTAGAAAATGATAATATGATACGATAAATTTATAAAATGGAAGTTGGAAACAATATTCTGATTTTGAAATATGATAACTCAAAGACACGTATAAGAGAAATATTTATAATATATAAATCTTATATATTTATCTGAAATTTGAAATTGGGCCAAAATTATTTATTAATCTGCCTTATGATAAATTAAAAACAAATAAAATTATTAATAAAAATTCGGAATTAAAAATATTATCATCTACATAGAATTATTAGTATAATTCAATTTTAATTTTAAAAAATTAAAATATCAATGAATAAAAATATTTAATGAAATAAATTAAATCAGTATATAGTATATGGTATAAATAAAAAATAAAATATTTGTATTTATATTAAAAAGATAAAAATAATTAAAAATAATAAGATTTTTTCCAAATTAAAGATTATTTTATATCACAATTGAAATATAATAAAATATATATGTTATTTTTAATAATACATAAATTATTTTTTTATAGATTCTACATATACCCTAATTTTTATGCTCAAAATTAAAACAATAAACAAACAAGATACTAATATTCTTTGTAAAATATTTTTTTATTAGTTATAATATAACTTTCGATTTTAATCGTCCATGCTTTTCATCTTAAATTGCAATTTTGATTAACGAGCTGTATAAAAACGCTAAATAAAACATGTAGAAAGATTAATCCCTAGGGCAAACCTTTTTTTTTTTATTTTCCGTGAGTAACATGGATCGTTTATATTCATAACTATTTTTTCTTACTGTTCTAGACTTTTAAAAAATCTAAAATATTATCGAAGCTCTTATTTCATTATACAATTTTAATTGTTCAATAAAATGTTTGAAATATTTATCAATAAAAACAAGAATCCTTTCGAAGAAATTTAAAAATGAAATTTTTTTCAGTACATAATAATCCAGATAATCCACGGAAGCTTAAAGATTAGAAAAAAAAAAAAACTCCTATTTGCATATGAAATACTTACATCACAAGCATTTAAAATTATATATTTTAAATTTTAAAACACCAATGGAAAATTACTTTAGGATATTGAACAATTTTTCTTTCGTGACTATTGTGTATTTATATTTATATATAAATTATAAATTCATGTATTTGATGTAAACAAATATATTGTATTTTAATCATAATTTTCATAAAATTCATTTTGTACTAAAATTGTGATCATGGCTATGATACTTTTCGAATTAACGAAAATTATTATTGGAATTTAATATATTACATTCGATCCTATATTATTTTATGCATATGTGTAATATACATGCATCTCCGTCCATAAGTTATCTAATATTTAACAATATGTTTTAGGATACAGAAAAATAAATATTATAATTGAAAAACATGTATAATATTTATACTAATTAATCGCTTATATTGTAAGGAAATGTCAATAATATTTTAATAATCTTAATATAAATCTGTATTAATGTATTAAGCGTAATAAATAATAATAACGTACAATATTATTTATTGAAAGACATAAGTAGAATAATTTACTGTTATATTAAGATATTAAGATGTGTTATAAACATATAAAATACATATTATGAATATTTTTTAAAGAAAAATATTATTTATTATAATATTATTAAATATTTTCATTTTCTCAATAATATTATAATTATGTTTAATTTACAATTAAATGGAAAAAGAAATATTTAAGAAAAATATATTAAAAATTTATTAAAGTAATGTTAAAAAAAATAAATTTATAAAGTGATATTATAAAGTGAGTATTAATTATTATTCTTAATCAAAAATGTAATATATTCCTTGATGAAAATATACCAAAAATCAATCTTGATTGACAAGACTTAACTGGTGATTCTTAAGTGATTCTCTAATTTTAAGCAATTTTTTGCGAAAATGTTTTTTCGTTTATTAATAAATTATTTAGTGAAAAATATTAATCATTAGAATTATATTTATTACTAGGATAGTATTGGATATCTGTCTAAATAAACAAGTATATTGCTCGAAGCAACATATATCGAAGCTATTTAACTTAATTTTCATCAATAAAATATAATGCTATATAATTTTTATCTAATAATTATTCGATATATTTGCTTCGACTTTATTATTCATTACTTTCATTGTTTGTTCAAGCCTGACAACTTGTTGGCAGCACATATCCAACACTACAATAATAACTCTACGCGGTTTGTAATTGACCAGTGTTTTTCATTAAAAACTCGTTATTAAAGTCAAAATGAAAATTTTCACAAATAATTGCTTGAAATCACCTCAGGAATTAGTTAAATATTGTCGGTTGACTTTTGGACACTTTACAATGTGTATTTTTTAAACTATAGGTAGTTTCAAATAGAATTTGTATTATTTCAAGAAGAACATTTTATTATTATAATAATTTCAATTTCTTTTAAATGAATATACTTCTAAAATTTCAATGTATGTTTTTCTTTTGTTAAATAGAATAATTTTTAACACTCTTATTTTCATTATCTCCTTATTCTTTATGAAAAGATATTAATCCATATAAAAAAAATCATTGATTTACAAAATAGATTGAATTTTGTAAAATTCATTAATGTATAAGAAAATGAAAAAAGCATGAAAGTTGAAAGAAATTGCTTTACGCATTTTTTTTTTTCATTCACTGTACTACTTTTCTTTTACAAATTTCTAAATTTTAAAATATCTTTTAAACTAATAATTAATAATATTAAAAATTATATTCTTATATTTGAAAAAAGTAAAGATTATTTTCAAATATATAGGAACACGTTTACTTAAAACAGATTTATGATCATCATAAAATAACCTTTGAAACTATATAAGCTTTACTTAAAACATTTTTTCAAATCATCATTTTAGTTTTGAATATAATTGTGTTTAAAGATTGGAATAGAATACGCCATATATAATAGTCATGTAAGAACGTGTATATTAATTATGTACAAAGTAAGGTAATAGACCTTATTTCATATGCTATTGCTTCTATTAAAATTTCTTCACTTCATGAAACTTCTGATGAAATCTTGTTCAGAAAATTTTCTTTTTCATTATTAATGTTATCCACATGTGCAATAACGTATAATAATGTCTATAGAGAAATAGATTCTACTTCGTTTCAGTAGGCGAAGAAATTACGTATTATAATTCCACGTAAAATACATATAAATAAATACATATTATGCTATTCCAGTATTTTGATCTATCAAATTTATAATCTTATTGTTATGTTCGAAAAATTTATGTATTTTATTCATGAATTATAATTAAAACTTTTTATCAATAAATTAGAATATTAAAAATCATGAGTATATTGCGAATGCAATTATGGAAAATTTAAATGTATAAAAATCTATAGAATATGTATAATCCAAAAATATATAAAATATTCAAAACAATTTACATATTATGATATATGAAGAATGAAATGTATCTTTATTTTAATATTATTTCTGTAATTATGATTCATAAAAATCTAAATTTGCATTAATAATTAATCATATAATTGGTTTCATGTCATATAGGAAAGAAAAAAACTTTTATAAAATTTATTTATTCTCTTATTATTATTGTAAAATGAAAATTGTTGAAAAACAATTTTTTATTAATACATAACACAAAATAACACAAAATAAGACAAAATAAAAATCAAAAATTTTGTTTGAAATTTATTTTAGTGATTTGAAATTAAAGAACAAAAATATTCTTAAACAAATTTTTCTATACAAAAAAATATGGAATTACTCAAGTACAGTGGAGCACAGTGATCTTCAAAGTTTTCTAAAACTTGTACGAGATAAGCTTAATCAGCATTTCTCTATCTTCGTCTCTGTCCCATTTCATTTAAACTAAATTTAAATTGCTAATAACTTAATAAATAAAACACAACCGAGATTTTTGTATGCCAACTTTAATGTTTATTTTTGTTTTTAGAATCGAAAAAAGTTAAATATATTAATATTTTATATAGATAAATAAATTTAGACTTGATTTAGATGTATTTTTAATAATTCTAATGATTCATTAAAAATTTAATGATTCATAGAATATAAAAAATATTCATTTATTAACAAAATTTCAATATATGTAAAAATATATGTAAATGTATGTTTTTAAATTTTTGAGTAATTTACAAAAAGAAAATACATTATCCATATTTTGTTGTTAAAATATTAACAAATATTTAGAAAAAATAATCTTGACAAAAATATATGCATAATAATTATTCGTACAGTCACATTTTAATAAACGTACGATATAAATATTGTAATTTAAATATAAAAAGAAATAAAATTTGTTTAAAATATTATATGCTGCGTAAAGATG
>NW_006264219.1:233816-253763 GCF_000469605.1 Apis dorsata | reverse complement strand
ATATATATATATATATATATATATATAGTATATATATCAATTATGAATTATGGAAACCATTATACAGAATTATACGAGAAATAAAAAACAAAAGAAATTAGTTTATCAATAGATTCATTCGTAGTATATATCAATTTTTTTATTAAATCGATTTTAAATTTATCATGATAAAATATTCCATAAAAAAATTTTAACAAAGAAAATTGAAGAAAAAGCTGTGATTTATAAAAAAAGTGATATATATTTATAAAAAAATGAAATTTAAAATATTATAATCATGTGATAATAAAGCATCTTAAATTTGAAATCTTCATTATTTACTTAGTTTATAAATTATATTTTTTATAAATTATAATTTTTTCTTCATTTCTTTTTATTTATATATATGTAATATATTTTATAAATTATTTACTATAAATACATTTCATTTAAATGTTTAAAATTTAATATATAATATTAGTGAACCAATGCATTTTATTCTTAAATTATTTATAATTAGAAAGAAGAAATTGATATGAAGAAATTGTAAAATTATTATATTCACTAATTTTTTATATTTTTCTATTTCTTACATTATTCTGAAAGAATTTCAGAATAATTCATATTTAAAAATAATTTTAATCTTACGTATTTCTATATCTTCATTATTTTATAACACATGATATTTCAAATAAATTTTTGCCTTCTTAATGTTTAAATTATAATATTCATATCATTTACTTAATAAAGCATGATTATACAAATATTAAATATACATTTTTGTCAGTTTCTGAATATTTATTAATATTTTAATAATAAATATAGACAATTCAATATTATTATTATTTTTTTTCATATTGTTCTCTAATCTCTATATGAATATAAGAATATATATATAAAAGCTAAAAAGAAATACACATAAATGAAAAGAGGTTATTAATCGGAATGAAAGTATAATTCATTAATTAATTCATTTAAAATTGTATATTTATTTTTGAACGTAATCTATATTATAAATTTTTTTCTTTTATAAATGTTTCTTCTAAAATATTCATAATCAATTCCGAATCTAAAATTGTTCTAAAATAGTAAAATCAATACTTTTAAGATTCTTTTTAAAAAATCTGAATATCATAAGTCACAAAGTATTGAATTCGACAGGCTTTATAGTATTGAAAGTTGCTAAATGTATAATTGATACTCACAAATAATGAAAGTAAATAATGTTTTATATATTTGTAAATGAAAAACCGATTATACATTTGTAACATATAATATTCTTTTAGTTATACGCAAATATGTATTATTTTTCAGCCAACTTTTATATATATTATTATTGAAATTTTGTTAATAATATATACATATAATGTTTTTATTGAAATTAATTATTATAATTATATATATATATAATTCTTCGAATTATAATAAATTTCGAATAAAATGATATAAGTAATTAGAAATATACAAATATTTAAACATATTTAAATAATGATTAAAAGAATCCAAATATATATCCATTTTTACTGATATTCTTTAATTTACTTGAAGAAAATAAGAATTCAAAAAATAATCTACTCATATCTTCCTTTTAAGAAAAGAAACAAGGGAAGCTAAAATCATTTTTGTTTTCAATATACATAGAAACGAAATAGTTGGGCAAAACACGCACAGCAATGGTATTCATGATGGCAGATGTCTTGTATATTCATCGCAATGAGACAATCATTATGAGCACCATTATATATTTTGCCAAACTAAATATTTTGTTTCTATATTGAAAATAAAAATGATTTTATAGATTCTCTTGATACTATTTTCAGAAGAAAGATCTGTTGCATGATATGAATATATTCGATTTTTTTTTTATTTTTTGAAATAAATTCAAAAATAATAATAAAAATTAACATATTTTGAATATATTTTTTTTAATTTTGATCATTAATTTAAACATATTTAAATACATGTTTATAATCTACATTATCTACTTATGTCATTTTATTTGAAAGAATTTATAAAATCTTTTCGTATCAAGGACAAACTGAATAATTATTATTGTAAAAATATATAATATTTTCAAATTTGAAAATTAATTTTTCAAGAAATTTTTTTTAGTATTGATTTTTTCAAAAACTTTGGAAAATATTTTGTAGATTTGTATTTAGCATATTAATGAAATGCCTATTTAAAGCTATAAAATAAAATCAATGTTATTAATTATTTTTTAAAAATTCGTTTAGTTATATTAAAAATATAAAAATATGATAATATTTTAAATTATAAAAATTTTTTTTTTACAATTAAAAAATCTTTTAAAAGAATCTTACAAACAATATTCAGAAGTACGTTGATTAATAATATTTGAATTCGAACTATTAAAGATTATAGAAAGAAAAAAAAATCAGTAAAAAGTATTCATTTTGTCCTAAAAAGAAAGATAAAAAAAAACAAATAATATGTGTTTTATATAAAAAAATTCTGAGCGAAATATAGAATTGCAATCTGTTTTGATTAATAAATCAAAAAATATTAAAAATTGTTTATATAGAATATAAATTATATTTTCTATTTAATAATAATTATATAGTAAATGAAACTATTAAAAATGTATTATAAGAAAATCATACAAAAATTACATACACTTTTTTGCAAAATAAATTTTTTTCAAGATAATTATTATATTTTAATATTTGTTTTTAAATGAAAATATTATAATCATCTTTTCTTAAGATATTTAAAAAATAAAAAAGGAAAGAAACTTATAGAAATACTCAATAGTATTTAAAATATATATCATTTTAGGTTGCATGAAACATCATATACATTTGAAAATTAGAATAATGTCATTCTAAGATTGAATATAATGATGTTTGGTTTTATCAAATATATGAAAATATATGAAAATTATTAAATTTCTTCTTATTTTTAATAGATGTTAAAATTAACATGTCATAGAAATAGTATCAACGACTAATATTATATAATCTATCTTAAATTTCTTTTTTCTAATTTTTAATGTATTTTTTATTTATTATTTTTATTTATTTGAATATGATTTATTTTTAAATTAATTAGTTTGTCGATATAAAAACACGAAATGATTATATAATTATTACGACGTAAGTTTTCATTTGTTTATTTATATCATAATTAAAAATGATATCTTGTCAACATATTACATATATATATATACAATAATAACAATTAATTATTGTTATTATAAATTTAATTATTATAATATTCTCGATAGCCACTATATACACATACGATTAGAATGATTTTCGAAATAACTTGTAAATTGTAATTAAAATTGTAATAAATAAGTGAAATAGAATAAAAGAGAAAGATTGTATAAACGTCAAATTTTTAAAATAACAATCTTATTTAATCAAATAAAAAGTTAAGAATTGAAAAGGAATATAAATTATAAAAAATATAAACAAATAGAGTTTGAAAGTGAGAAAATATTTCATTTTCTTAAACATTCTTAAATATTACATGATTATTCACATTTTTAATCATAATACTATGAGACATTAAATAATTTATATTTTCAATATCTATGCTTTCAAATATTCATATTTGATTATACTTCAAAAAAAAATATATAAGTGATACAATAGACATTTTTCTTAATCAATTCATATGAAAACAGAATATATAAATGAATAATCGGTTAAATCTGACAATGTTGTTTATAAGCTGTAAATAAAGTAAAAATATATATAAATATATGTGTATGAATATTATATAAATATAATATATTACTTATAACTCCTTATATAAATTCCATTTATATATTTATAATAAATATGTGATATTTTTCGAGACTTGATTCTAAAATAAAATTGATATAAAAATTTCGATTAGTATTATATGATATTAATTTTCACGAATTATATTATTTTACAATCTATTTTAGAACAAAATTTTATATAATATTTAATTATATTTTTATTATATTTTCTCAATATATCAAAATAAAATATTTTATTTTTCATTTTATTTTGTATCATTAAAAATGTTATTGATAAGATTCGAAATATTTTATTTTCTTTCGTTTGCTTTTTTTCTATTTTATATTATATTATATATTTTTCTATTTTTTCGTTGTATATTTTCTTGTAGCTGTAAGACTCAAGAAAAATTTTAATTTGCAATGGAAGCTAGTCAATGATAAAGAGTATATATAGAAACATTTTAAATGAAAAAAATTTAAACTCAAAACTCAATTAAAATTAATATTCTCCCTTTTTCTCCTAAAATTTTACAGAACATGTATTTTACAGAAAATGTTTCGTGAAATTCTTTCACGAATATGAATTCATGTTAATTGAACGAAAAATCATTAGTAGGAGAAATTAGATGGATTCTTATTATATAGGATTCTTTCTTATTTGAATAACAAGTATGTATTTTACAGGAAATGTTTTGTAAAATCCTTTTGAACTCGGTATTAACTGAACGAAAAATCATAATTGGTGGGAGTAATTAAATGAACTCTTATTATACGTATAAATAATCTGATTCTATAAACCTACTTATTCTCTCATTCATATAAAGTTCCACTAATTTACATTCAATATATATATTTAATATTTAATAAAGATATAGAATAAATTCTTTTTATTTGTTCTCGAGAAAATTGAATTTAAAAATTCGTCGATTCTTTGATATATTTATATAATATATATTTAATTTTAATTTTCTCAAGAAAAAAAATTCAAATGAATAATAAATTTTATTCTATATTTTTTATTCATATGGAATAATCTTTTATCGATAATTTATTCATATCCAAATAGAAATTAGAAAATTTCACATATTTGAAAAATTTGATATGTTCAAAAACAGAATCTTAAAAATAAAATAAAAAAATTTTATTTCTTTATTTTTAAATCATAAATAAAATAATTTTTCAATCAGTTGTGTACAATTCAGAATAATTTCTGAGATTCGTTTAATAAGTAAAAATTATAACATTGTATTATTTTCATCATTTTTTCATTCATCTAACATATTATATAATTATTATAACAATCATTATTATAATTTTATTTTTTATTATACTAATTAAATTAAATATTATTTTTCATTATTCGTTATTATCATAAATACAATACTACAATTATACAATAGAGTTGTGCTCCCATTTACGTTCAATTACGTCCAATTAGTATAAAAATATAAAAAAACAAGTTGAAATGGTGAATACAATGTGAATGTCCCAGAAATCGATCAACAAAGCTTAAATAGTGAATTTCTAAGGTAATTTTAAACAATTTTTTTCTTTGCGAAAATTTTCATTTCGACTTTGTTAACGAGTTATTATCGAAAAACATTGACCAATTACAAAGCAGATCTGTCATGTATGTTGTAGCGTTGGATATGTGCCGCCGGCGGGTGGCAAACTCACAAATTCAACAAACAAATCAAAGCAATATATGTCAAACCTAGTTTATTGATTATAATTTTAATATATAAATATATATAAATATAAATATATATAATACCATAGTAAATAATATATATATAATATATAATTGATAAAAAGTTAATGATGAAAAATGGTAACATCAAAAAATAAAAAATCAAAAAATTATGATTTAGAAATATTTGAATATATAGTTAGCTCTTATTTTATTATTAATAGAGATATAATGAAGAAATATATATAATATAGTATATAATATAATAGTATATAATATAATATAGTATATAATGTAATAGTATATAATATAATATAGTATAATAAATATATATATAGTATAATAAATATAAATAAGTATAATAAGTATGATAAAAATATGAGAAAAATGTAATTTAACATTATGAAAATATTATTCAATTTATATATTTATTAAATCTCTTAGAAATTAATTAACAATTTCGAAATGATTTCAAGTAAGTTTTTCCTTTACGAAAATTTTCATTTTTACTTTATTAACGAATTATTAACGAAAAATTTATTTCAATGTTTGTTCAAACTTGGCAATTCACTTACGGCACATATCCAACACTATCATCGTAATAATTATACGCGATCTATGATTGGTTAATGTTTTTCCTCAATAAAACATTTTTTGCAAAATGAAAATTTTTGAAAAAAAAATTATTTGAAATGTCACCAATTAAATTTGTAAGAAATGTACAAAAAATATGCACAATATCTAAATAACATTTTTAAGTGATATAATCGATTTCTGAAATATTTTGTATAAAGTTCTAATGTATATCACACAAATGTTTATGTAAATATTTACTTACAAATTATAACAAATAAAAAATGAAAACAATAAAAAATACATTTTTTTGCGATACTTTTGTATTAAAATTTAAAACCTTGTTTTCATAAAAAAAAATATAATATATTAATAATTAATATAATATAATTAATATATTAATAATTAAATGTAATATATATAATTAATATAATTATATAATTAAATATAATAATATATAATTTATTGTTTAGTTATTTAATAACTAAAATTTTTTTTTATTTCTTCTTTCATATTTGCAATTTGACAGAAAACAAGATAATAAAAAGCAAATATATATATAAAATATTATGCTATATATATGTATATAATATATATGTATATATATAGTATGAAAAAATTAAATATTTTCTACTAAATAATAATATAAATATACTTAAGTTTTATCTCGTTAGAAATTAAAGATATATAATATTTTTATTTAAAAGAATGATGTAATACAATTAATTCAGATATATACAATAAATAAAAATATTATTTTTAACAAATTTTATATAGTAAATATAAATATGATTTTTATACATATAATTAATATAAAACGAATAGAAATAAAAGAATAATAATATACATGTATAATATTTGTGCATCGAGATATAATAATCATATCTATCTTGTTATGTTACACAATATCTTCTGCAGATATATAGATATACATATGTAGATATATATGTATATATGCGTATATATGCGAAGCTTACATCCCTTCAAATAATAGAGACAATGGCATACGTAACAATAACGTAAAATAATAAAAAATCATATTTGTAATATAAAATATTGATTATTCTTATCACAGTTCAATTGAGTTTTTTTTATTTTAATTCTGTTTCATTTTATCTAATAGAAACTTAAGTTACTTATTAATTAATTTAATAAATAAATCTCAATAGATATTTTTTCAATGTACATTGTATATTTTTCTCTTTTTATCCAGAATCCAATACCAAAAATGAGAATTGTAACACTTCTATATTTAGACATATTTTATATTTGTATAATAATTAAAAATTTAAATAATTACATTTGAATTTGGTGATACATTGAATTCAAAAAATGAACTCAATTATAAGAAAATAAGTATTATTTTAAATAAAAGTACCATGTAAAAATGATTTTTTGATTTTAATTTTATACGAAGACTGGTATCTAATGAAATCTTATAATAAAGTTAAAAAAAAAAAAATTAAATTTGATCAAAATATAATAATGTTAAAAAATATTCGTTTAGATCAGATTTATTCATAAAGTGCATTAGATAGATAAAATTCTAAAATATATTGATATCTTATAAAAATCAATTCTAAAACTCAAAATAAATACAAAAATTGATAATAAATACAAAAATGTTAATTAAAGCTCATTTGTTAATTTATAAATAAAATTTAGTATAATTCCGAAAATAACTATTATATAAAAATTAATAAAAACTCTTATATAAATATTCTTATTATTATTAAAATTACATAAAATACTTTATTCTATATATAATCATCATAAAGAAATTTTCGATTCATCAATATCGGTTCCTATTTCAATTCCAATATCGTTCTATATGTATATGTCATTGTGTCATGTTATTTTTTTTTTTTTTTTCGTTCTATATCAGTTTCGAAATAGTTTTTAGAATCAATTTTTATTTCGATTTTTTCGTAATTGATATTACTAATATCAATATATATGGATATTTTTTTTTTTTAAATTATTAAATCATCATAGAAAAAGGAGACACATTTATACGTATCATTGATTTTTAATAAAATATTGAAATAAATAGTAATTATATATTTTTCTTAGATATCTTGGTTCTTGTCTTCGTCTTGCAATCAGTCTTGATTTCATTATAAACAATTCAAGTTTGAATTAGACGAAGTGAAACAGAAATAGAATGAGATAGTTTTATCTCCATATACAAGACTCGCTCTATTTCCGCTTTGATTCATCGTAAACTTAAATTGCTAATGTTTATGCACTTATGGAAAATTTATTATGTACAAAAATCTATTAGAATGTATATGATGTACAAAGAAATATAAAATATTTAAAGAAAAGTATACATGATATTTAAAAGAACTGAAGTTAATCTTTATTTTATTTTCTATTTTTATAGTTATATTCATAAAAATTTAAATTTGCATAAACATTCATCAATTTACATAACTTAATTAAGTTTCAATATTTTTATATCAATTTTTGGTTTCTTTTGACTTTTAGAATCAACTTTTCAAAAATATTATACGAATAATAAGATTATATTAGTATATTATATGTATATTAGCAAGAATCAATAAATATGATTGGTTACAAAATAATTTGAATTTTTAAGAAAAATAGTTTTTTCTCAAAAATGGATTTTGATATTATAAATATTTCAATGTCTTATATAATGTTTCAATTATATTAGAATTAATTAATTTCAATTAAATTAGAGATTTACTTGTTGTTAATCTTAATACATACAACTGCCAAAATATTTATTATTAATCGAAGTATATTATTAAAATCTTAATCACTTTTCAAATAGTTTTTATATTATTTATTCATTCACAATACCATTATCAATAAACACCAGGAAATTTTTTCACTTCTACTTTATATTTATTAATAAATTATTTTAATTTAATAACTAAAACAGATTATTTTACATATAAATATAATGTAAAATAAGTAAAAATAGAATAAAATAATTTTTTTTCATTTTGAAATTAATTTCGATTTTAAATTAATTAAATCGAATTTGAAAATTCATTGGTTATACCATTTTTGATTATACATGTTGATGTATATGTGTTCAATATATATATAATACAATTTTTCAAATATTTTTTCGATTTTTTCAAATATAAAAAACTTAAATAATAAAATTATTATATTTATTTTATTCATTTATATGCAATCGAAATAATTGATAAATTTTCAAATTTGATTTATTCGAAATATTATCGAATATATTATATTATAAACGAAAATATTTTTTTCTTTTTTTTTTTACTTATTTTTATATGCAGAATTCTTATATGTTTTATATCAATTGCATGATATCCTGCATAATGCAATCTTTTAAAATTGTGTTAAAATCTGTTTTCTAATTGTACATTTTAATAGATTATAAATTTTTTATCTTAAAAATAATAAAAACGATATCTTATAGAAAAAATAGAAAATTAAATTGATTTAGCATAATGCAATATACACAAAGCTTTGTGTGATCATAAACGCTTTTACTGAGTTCTGGTATGAATAGGTATATGTATTAGTATAACTATGACACATAGACCAACATGAATTATGTTCATCGTGATGTAGAATTGTAGTTCCCAAAATACATATACCATTCCATAATTCTCTGTCGCTTTGAATATGTTCGACACAATTTTCTCTCTCTTCTTTTCCTTTTTCTTTTTTCATTTTTATTTTTATCCAAACTCTATAATTGAATTCCAATAATATAGTTATTATTTGATGATCAGCCACGAATTTTGAATATTGTATAATAATACTTTGATTTTTATTTTATTCTACATTTAAAATAAATACATACTAAATAAATAATAAACATGAATTAAATGTTTTGAAATATATTTTGAAATATAATAAAACATCGATCGAAATTTGATTATTCAAATGATCGATTATCATATACGTAATATAAATAAACAAACATATTTTAACAACGTTTTATATTTTAAAACATATTCTGAAATAATGATAAATAAACAATATGATTTAATAAAGCATATATTCTTTCATATAATAAATACCCATATTTGAAAATTGTTTTATTTTTTGTTATTGTTTAATTTTTAATTGTTTCATGATATAATAACAAATTTGGTTTTTCTTGACTGATTATAGAAAGAATGTTTATTGAAAAATTAGAGGGATAAAAATTATTTATTCCTCAATTAATTTGGATCGATATTCTACTATATATAAATATAAATGTTAAAACATGAAAAATCTTGTTTTAAATTTCTTTTATTTAAATCTTGCAATAGTCAGATAATAAATAATAATAAAAAATTTTTCAATTTTTTATAAAATATTGTAAAATTGTATTATATATAATATAATTTTTATTATATACAATAAATATCAAAAATCGTTGATTTTATATTTGATTTGATTTTTATTTTTTTTTTTTTATATATCAAAAATGAAAAGTCTACTTATTTATTGTCTCAGCATTACGAGATAAACCAAAGAAAAATTCATTTTTAATTTGAGAAATTATTCGCATATATTGGAAATTTAAATTATTAGAGTTTTGCAAACTATTCGTATGCAAAATTTTATTGAAGTTTATTAAAGCATAAAATATAAAGAAAAATTTTACCTTATTATTAATATAAATTATTCTTTAAATATTTAAAAGAAATGTTGAAGACATTTTATTGAATTTTCATATATATTTTGAAAGTATTCAAACACAAAAAATTCAAATTAAAATAACTGAAATAGCAATTTTTATTTTTTTAACTTTTCAGGTTTTTATGAATTACTATAATATAAAAAAGATTTATTTCTTAATAATGCAAGCAATTTCTGTTTTATTATACTTATATAAATATATTGTTTTTCTGTAATCTGTGCTTTTTATTCATTTTAATTCAAGTTTTTATATAAAAATAATCATACAACAGAATTCATTATCTTAACTGATAATTTAAATTTGCAATATTCAAATATTCTTATTACAAATTAAGAAATAAAAATTAATTTTTTTTCCAATTTATCTTGTAATATTCAGACAATAAATCAACAGATTTTTCATTTTTACTATATATTTTATTGTAATTATTATATATGTTATATATAATATATTTTTACAATATTTCATATATCTAAAAAAAAAATTTTTGATTTATTGTTTGAACAAGATAAATCGACAAAAAATGAGAATAAAATTTAATATACGTAGTATGTATTTTATTTTATTTCAATATAATGCAAAAAATTTTTATTGATTTATGTATATTTATTATAAATATAAAGTATAAAAAATTTTATCAATATTTATGATTGGATTATTTTCAATGCAAAAATCAATTCGTTCAAAAATAACATTTCAATTCTTTATTCGGAGAAATATATTATTATAAATATATTATTATTAAAATTCGATAAAGTAAAAATCAAATTTAATTCATTGATTCTTATTGATTTTAATTGAAAATTAAGCATTTTCTTTTGAAAATTTTTCTTCATTGAAAATATATTTTAAACAATATTTTTATATTCATTTGTTTCCACAGAATAAATTCAAAAATTCAGAAAAATTTATTTCGACGAAAATTATATTATATTAACAATAATCAGTTTATTTGTGAACATGTCCACTTAGATGTTACTGAAAACTATTTAGAGTTGTCAAATTTCTCTACATCTTTTCTCTAGATAGATGGAGATAAATAGATATGCGACAGGATAAAAATAGAAGATGAATTGCCTAAGATTAGAAACTGAAATAATTTTGAAACTGTCAGTTATATTGAAAAAAAAAACCAATATTTTTTGTTTTTTCCATTTCTTTAAACGTGTGTATCATATTTTATTATTTCTTCTATTAATAAAAATTTTATAAAGTGTAAATATAAATTCTAATATTAGTAAATATTAATTAAAATAATAAAAGAAATCAATGAATCAATTATATTATGTGCTGAAAAAACAAGAAGAAAAAGTATGCTAATTACTGTTTAACATTATAGAAAAATCACACCAAATTGTGTATCGCTAAATTAAAATATTTTTTTCAGAATTTTTAAATTAAAATAAAAATATGAAATGTTTTTAATTCAGAGATAAACACATAAATAAAGCATTTATTTAAAAAAAAAAGAATAAATAAATTTAATAAATTTATTGAATTGAGAGCGACAAGAAACGAATATAATACATTAAATATCTTAAAACATATAATATATATTAAAACAAATTTTAAATAATGATAAAAAATGAAATTTAAAATATTATGTCACATATATAATAAACAAAGTAACTTTTCGATTTTCTAATGTAACTTTTTTCTATTGATTTAAATTTTAATATGAATATTTTCTTTGAAAATAATTATTTTTTAATCTTTAATTCTTTTTTAAAATAATATTAATAACCACTTAGCATCTTTAAGCAATCTTAGCATCTTAGCAATTTTAAGCATCTCAAAATTTATAATTTAAATTCAAAAGCATAGTCGAAGACTATTATATTGTAACATCGGTAATGAGAATCGATTGTAATGTTATTATCAATGAGGAAAATTCAATAAAGAATATTATCACCTTTTTTTGTCTGTTATCAAATTGATGCAATATTGAACACTTAAAAATGTATCAAAAAATGAATTACATATTGTATGTAATTTTTTATGTTTATCATTTTATGTTTATCATAATTGTGATATAAAATAATTTTAATTCAGTAAAAAATCTTGTTAAATTTTTAATTACATTTTGTTTTTTAAAAAATAAATAAGATTGATGTAATAACACAAATAACATTGATAATTAATTAAATAACATAAATAAAATTTATTTTCATTTAATTTCATTTGTTATTATAATTAAATAAATTTTTTATAATTTAATATATAATTTTAATTTAAATATTAATATCAAAATTATATTACAATAAGATCAAAGATGATTATGATTAATAATTTTCTTATTTTTTATTAATAATTTAAATATCATTTGATATATAGAAAAATTGTTGTGACTCAATAATAGATAAATAGAAATTATTTTCTTAACTTCTCATTTTTTATTAATTTAAATATCACTTGATAATAATAGATGAATAAATAAAAAATAAATTATATTATATAAATTAAATAAATAATATTTTCATAAAATTATTATTGTTAGCATAATAATTCATAATTATATTCTAAATTGCTATATTTTATTAATATATAAAAAAAAAGAAGAATAATAATTCCTCTCTAGAAAGTAATTAGTATTCTTATCTTTATTTATAACAAAACGAAATAAAAAGTTTAATTTCAGTCATAGATCATGTTTTGTATAAGTTATGGATATAGATGAATTTGTATTAAGTTAAATTAAAATGCAACAATTTATGCTAGAACAGAAAAATTTATTTCTCTTACTGTATTTAGAGATTGACGACCTCATCTTTTATGCGTACACTGCATGCTGACTCATGCGTTGTCAGAAACATATATATATATATATATATATATATATATAGGTAAAAACTCAATGCTATAGTAAGTATGCAAAATTTCTTACGAGCAATTCTAAAACTTAATATCCTATTTCAAAGGTGAAATAGAAATTTCTTTGCAAAACAAATTTTTTTATTTATAATTAATTTTATGAAATAAAAGTTAAGTAAAAATAATCATACGTTTTATTAACTTTTTCTATCTACTGTATCAATTCAAAATATTTGTCATTATTTCAAAATTTCTTAAGTACAATCAGATCCAACTAACTTTTGATCGGTCCATTTAAAAAATTATTTTGAAAAATATTGATCCAGAAAGAATTAAACTATTTGAATTAAGAATATATGAAAAAAAATAATAGCAAAAAATCTTGAAATGAAAGGAAGTGTTTTAGAAAAAATAAAATTATGTAAGAAAGAAAAAATATGTTTGAATATAATATTGTGATTGTGAATAGTGATTTTATGAAAGCTGATAAAATATTGAGAAATATAAAATAATCAAGAAAAAAAGCTCCAATTATACGAAAATTATATATAATGTTTTTACAATAAATTTGAAATTATATGTTTTTTAAAAAAAAGAAGAGGCATGAATAAAATACATATCGAATGAACATTGTAATTATTTAAAGAATGGTTTTTCCTATTATAAAAATTATGTATGATTTACTTATATTATACAAAGATATGATTTATGTATACATTTGATCAGATATTTCTTCAAAAATAATAATATAAAATATCAAATATTCTTCTATTAAAATAATAATTGAACAAATTGATAGTTGATATTATGCAAAAAGATTATGGATAAGATCTGGATAAAATTTATCGCGAATCTAAATAATTATAGTGATGGTCAAATATACATACTGAGTATTGTATAACTATACATAATTTTGGAAATTTGATATTAAATTTAATATAAAATTTAATGTAACATATAAGATTATGTTATTTATATTACTTAAGAAAAAAATTAATAATTATAATTGTAATAATTATAATTAGTAAAACAAATAATTAGTAAAACAAATAATTATTCTAATATTATTAAAGAAACAGTAATTATAAAATTAATAATAATATTCTGGTTTTTTATTGTATTATAATATTCTTCTTTTTATAAACTTAATTAAATTAATAAACTAATATTAAAATATTTTAATATATAATAATATAAAATAAATTAGTAATATTAAAATATTACTAATTTATGAAGAGAACAAAATTTTGTTACTTTTTAAAAACAATAAAAAATAAAACAAATAAATGTAAAAAGAATCTCATTAATACTATGTATTATTATAATAAAATAAATAATCTTTCTAATAATTAAAATGAGAATATTCATTTAGTTTTCTTATTATCTTATCTTAAATAAAATAAAAGCATCTTATTGTTATATCTTTTCTATATAGAATGAGATATCTAAAAAATAATTTGCATATCTTTGTCTCTCTAATATTTGTTATTATATTGTTATATAGTTATATAGTTATATAGTTATTGTTATATAGTTATTGTTACATAGTTATTGTTGTTATATAGTTATTGTTATATAGTTATATATAGTATATATTGTTATATGTTATATTGTTATACAGTTAAAAAAATATATAAATATATATACATAATTTGATGTAAATAATTTTTTGAAGATGTAGAAATTATATGAAAGTTTTTGTTCAAATTTTGTCTTTTTTTATGGAATAATTTATCTTTTTATACCGTATTATTATATATTTTTAAGTAACTTATAATGATCTACGATTCAGGTCATTTAAAGCCATTGAAGATTGCAAGAGAAAATATTATATAAGCGAATATTTTATTTATGTAACTATAATTTATTTATATATTATATAATTTCTATATTCTTTCAGTTCCTTGAAAATTCTTCATAAAATCAGGCCATAAGAATCTGGCACATTCAGAAAATCTTTCTGCATACAAATGCATTGCTTCTCTCATAATTTAGCAATATTCGATAAAATGTAAACTGTATCTACTTTTTTCATCTTGAATAACATTTTGGAAATTACAAAAAAATTATATGGATAGAATATCGACTAAAAATATAATTCATAAATAGAAAATAAATAATAAATCATGCAATATAAAAATTTATTATTTTTTAATATTCGATGATTCGTATTGTTATATTATTAATAATCTGAATAATTTTATTTAAAAAATAAAAATTATTTTCCTTTAGAGTTAAATTTCAATAATTTTAAATGATTGTATTTTAAAATACAAAAATATTTAAATAATACATAAAAAGAACATATTTGATTTAAAAAAATAAAATTAACGTTCTTATGATCGCTACTTATTAAAAAATTATTTACATTAAATTATATATATCTCAATACCGTACAATTTTAGTGCAATACTGATATATTTTTTTTATCAATAAAAATCAATATATTTAGATGGCCTATTTTAGATATCTCATTCTATATCGTCTTTCAAAACAAAAGATTTTTTATAAAATGAAAAAAAAAATTTTAAAATGAAGTATGAATTATATTTTAATGTATTAATGATACAAAAATATCAAAGGAAGAATTCAGATAACAATATATTTGCGATATACTTTACAAATAACTAAAAATATTATTTTTTCGTTAAGAAATAGATTACATAATTATATTAAAAAAATTAAAGACAGTTCAAGTATTTATTTTAATTTTCTAGATAATAAATATATAATAATATAATTAATAAATATTAATTCATAAAATTAATTCATATAATTAATAAATATTATTTCATTAATATTTCATTAATTTTTTAAATTTAGGGCCAACGGTGGAGATTTTTACTTAAAATTTAATATTCTTAATATTGATTTGTAATATAAGAAATAGGTCATTCTATTTAATATCTCCAAAACATCTCCTTTAAAAAATATATAGAATTACAAGATGTGTCAAAACTATTTAAAATCCATGTCTTATAATTTTTATAAAATGTATTATTTATATATAATAGATTAAAGATAAACAAGTTTGCTGAGATCGATATGAAGATGAGTTTAAGAAAATATTTTATTTATTTTATTTTATTTTTTATATGTTTAAATCTGAAAATTGAATGAAAAAATGAATGAAAATAGAAACTTTACAAAAATTATTTTTATTACAAAATATTTTATTTTTAATATTTTAATTTATTCAACAAAACTTTTTGTATATTTTATTTGCGTTTATAAATTATATGACAAAATTTTGAAATACTATCTATAATTAATAGTATTTATAAAATAATAATTTTATAAATAACTAGTTAAAAATAGTAGAACTGAAATCTCATCATTTTTATATATTATTTTTATATATTATTTTATATATTATCACTTTATTATTGTCTTTTTGTAATATATTTTTAACTTCTTCGTAAACATTATAATATACAGATAAAATAAATAATATTTATCTAATATTTGTAATATGTAATTATAAACATAGATAAATATTCCATGGCATAATTCTGGATATAATTTATATAGAAATTGAAACTCATAAGAAAAATGATAATTCAATTAGACATCAAGAGATTAATAAAAATCTCATTTTTTAATATTTGTAATAGTTTTTTTTTGCACTGAATTTCTCAATTTCTTTCACTCACAGAAATTAGTCAATTAAAGCTAAAAATATTACATAGAAGTACTATATGTTATGTAGGAACAGACAAAAAATAGACTCTTTTATAGCTATATAAGAAAAGATCTTTATGAGATTATAAATGAGTTTTAAACAAATTCAAAAAATATATTACATGATATTTTTATTGACTTAAAACCAAATTTACAATAATAAAAGTAATAATATTTTATTCATTAATAAATTCATTTTAAAATAAGTATATCTAATTAAGTAAATATTGTTTGTGCACATTGGTTGAATAAAAATGTTATGTAATATTCTTTTTGAATTTGTCTTTAATAATTGCCTACAACTTTAACAAAAAAAAGCTATTTATATTACCTAAAATGATTTAGTTTATGATTGATTTAGAAATTTTTATCAATCAATTAAATTATAATTCAAAATATTTTTTGTTATAATAGTTATAAAAAATGTCATTACTACAAGGGACACTCTATATATAAATAAGCAAAATGATTATTATCAAATATACTATTAATACTGAAATAATAATTTCATAAAAATAACTAAAGGAACATGCCAAACATCATATTTTGTTAACTACATAATGTACTATAGATACAATAGATGAAATCAAGCGTCACTGTTCAAAAAGCAATGTCGCCTTCATTTGTTTCACGCGTCAGAGATACACTGATAATAAATGCAAACAAATATCAACGAATCTAACCGTGAATAAACGAAAATGACAATAGTTGCTTTGCATTAGATCGCAATATCTAAAACATAATCCATTATAATCTTAAATATATTATATTGTTTTTACATATACAATACTTATTAGTATCATTTTTTTTAATTTTTAAACTCAGAATATTTAAATTTTTCTTTTCTTTGGGAGGGAATATTTTTATAGTATTGTAAAAAGGATAATTTAAATAATATGAACGGCATATATATATATTATGAATTATCGATAAGTCATCAATTAATGCATACGAATTATACCTCTCTTACCATTAAAATTTCCGCAGGAGAATACGTGACGTCATTTCCACTGTTATATTAGAGGTACGTCACCTGATATTTGAGCGCTTGGCTTTAGCGGAAGCCTGATCACGTGATTTCTACTTAATGCAATAGTAGTGGGGATAATATGACGTCACATATTCTTCTCTTGTGAAAAATCGTTGCAAAGATACGTTGCAAAAGTATTGAACTACTTTTTATAAGAGTATAGCATACTCGTAACTCTGCACACGAGCGATCATATGTCTTTCCTTGTTCTTCGAATTAAAAGCAACGAAGATAGATGTACTATTCGTTCACAAGAAAACAGTATGATAGAAGAAAAATGCTCCATTTGCTGCGTATAATATTACTAACACTAACTAATGTGTTGATATAGAATTTTTATAAATTATGAGGACACATTTTGTCAATAATCTGTTTATTAATTTACATTACAATGTTTTAAAATTATCGGTCTGTTTTTGTTTTCAATCACATATGTTCATTTATTTTCTTCGTCAAATGATTCGATTGTAGATATTTCGATCATTTACGAAAATATATATATATATCATAATTATAAAGTAATAGATAATAATAAAATAATAATCCCATATTTTTTTGCTTAGCTTTAAATTTATCTTTTAGACAAATAATACAGTCGTGCAACGAATTCTTCTATTTTATGAAAATGTTAATTAATTAAATTATTTGAATTTTTAAATATTTATTGAAGTTTATTATCTTTTTTTTTTTGTATGTATAAGTATTGAAACATTGCTATGATCTGCGAAAAGAAAATATCGAATAAACAAATAAATTTGATTCATTACAGTTCATCCATCTCCGCGATTAGTAAATCGTCTCAGTCATTTATGTTTTCGTGATTATTAGAGACCTGCTAGTTCGCTTTAACCAAGCATATATAAGTTTATATATTCTATGAATCAATTGGGCAATATGAAACAAGTTCTAAAATAACTAGTTTTCTAATAAATAACAATTGAAGAAAAGAAAAGGTGAATAAAGATTACAGAAAAAAAAAATAAGTAGGATAGAGGATAAAAGAGAAAACGAAAGAGGAAATTTGTTTAATGTGCAACCAATGACTTTACTGAGAATTACCATAAAACAAATCGAAAGAAAGAAGAATGGTAAAGACTAAGACTTCTAAGTTATTAATGCGCGTTTATCTGCAATAGAAGTTAAGGTGGAACGACGAAGAGAAATTTTTTACATATCAATACAAAAGATCATTAACTTCTAAGATATAAAAATATTTTCTACATAAAATCTGGATAAATATAATATACTACTTATGTATACATTGAATTTGATATTTGATGGAATTAAGTTTATGGAAAAATGTTTATTTAAGAATATTGTGATAATATTAATTTGATTTATTTATGTATTGTATTATATTTACCATAATCAAAAATTGAGCAAACAATTTATACAAAAATTTTGGTAATGTCGATATTATTAAAGATTATGAAAATCCTTGGAAATAGAAAACTTTCAATTATACTTTGATGATAATTTCACAAAATATGCTTGATAATCTAATATTATCAATAATATTAATAATATTCTGCTGTACATTTTATAATGACAATGATTTATATAGATAAATATTCATATAGATGCACGTACTTCAATATATTCTTATATATTATAGATTATAATATAGATCTTATATATTATATATTCTTATATATATAGAATGATTTTTAAAATTTTTAAAATATAAAAATCAAGTTAAAATTAATTAATTTAAATTAAGTAATATAAAAAGAAGTTAAAATTAATTAATTTAAATTAAGTAAATTTAATTTAAATTACTAAATTATAGTAATTTAAAA
>NW_006264219.1:228703-233466 GCF_000469605.1 Apis dorsata | reverse complement strand
AATTATGTAAAAGCAATCACTTCATCGATTTCGATGATCTTGAAATATATTGTCACAGATTTTTTTTATAAAATTTTTTCCTATATATGTTATTGTTGGCTTTGCGAGTTACACAAAATTATATTAAATAGAATATATTTCTAATATTTAGAATATAGAATAGAATATAGAATATATAATATATATTTAATTTATTTAGAATTAAGTTTAAGCTAGCTTTGGGCTATTACATAGTTAATTGATATAGGTTAGATTTAATAATTCATGTTAAATTACAATTTAAGATTTAAATTAAACTCAGTAACCTAAATTAATGAAATAATTCAATAATTATTTAGTTGCATTGTTTTTAATAAATAATAATAAATAAAAATTATGATTGTATATTAATAATATATTTATTAAGATTTATATATTTCATTATTATGTTATTTTATTATCTCATCTTCCTTATATTATTAACTAAAAATATTTTTTTCATTAAACGAAAAAATATTAATATTTTACTATCAAAATCATATTTGCGAGAAAATAAAAACTTCTTATATAATTAATGATGAGTTTAATTTTCATATTGTAAAATATTTCTTAATTTTTTTAATTTAATAGCAGAAATATTTCTATTTAATCCAAATTCAATTAAGCCTTAATAGTCAAGAAAATTTAAAATATATTTAAAACAATACAGATATAATATATATATATTTATATACTTTATATTTAAGTTATAATTAGCTTTAGGCAGTTTATTTAATAATATTATTATATAATGTATATTATATATTATTATATATCATAACATAATTTAATAACGTTATTATTATAAATAAAGTTTAACTTAAGATATATAGCAATAAATTATAGCTTATATCAAAAAATTCTTTACGAATATCTCGAAAACTAAGATTAAGTGATAGTAACAGATATAAAAAAAAGTTGTACAAAATTATGACGTTGAAATTAATGAAGTAACTCCTTTTTTTGCATTTAATTATCTAATAATTAACTATATAATATGTAATTATATAAATATAAATTTTATTATAAATAATTATTTATATATATATATGTATATTATATATATATTATGTATATAAATGTATATTATGTATATATATAATTTTATTATATGATATATAATAATATAATACAAAATAATAATTATTTTAAGAATATATAATTGCACATATTCAGTCATCATTTGTAGTACAAATGTACTACATAAATTATGTACATATTATGTGAAGAGAGTCCACTTTTTAAAATACTTCTTACTTGCAATAGTGAACTAACTCTTTTTTTTTTCTTTTTTTTTTGTTAAATTCTGTTTTGTCTTTTGATCATTTTGATTTAATTAATGAATGCAACCGAATTCGCATAACATCGCGATAAAAATTGTTCTAGAAAAGGCGGACTATTCTTTTGAAATTAATTCTTATGGAGCTAATTCTTTTTTTTATCGTAAACTTTTATAAAATATAATAATGCTTGAATAAATATCGAAACTTATCATAAAGTACAATTCATAAAATATTATAATTGTAAAAAATTTAAATATCAATAATCACGAAGATATATAATAGAAATTTTTTAGAATAGAGAATATTTTTATTTAGTAAAAAAAATTATAATAATGAAAAGAGAATATTCATCTTATTTTAAAAATATAAAAATTTTATAGAATTTTAAAAATATATAATACAATTCTTATATAATAATTCTTAACAAAGCATAATATTTCATTGTAAATGTATTTATGAAATTATGAATGTAAAAAAAAATATCAGGTTATTATCCTCATACATTTTGCTATTTCAAGCAAAAAAAATTTTTTACTTTATGTGAAATTTTTCAAGTTGATTTTACTTAGCTAAATCGTCTAATTGTATCATTATGCATCAATGTGACGAAATTGTCTCGTTTCATTAATAAATAAATAATAATAAATAAGCCTTAATACCATTAATGTCAAGCACAATGCCTGATCAAGGGTCTGACCAGATTAGAATCGATATATTCACATTATTACATATATTTTAATAGAAGTGCATGCACTTAACGACAATAGCTATTGGTATATCTCTTCATTGCTTTTATAGCAACCTGAATATTTTACTGATCGTGCGGCAATCCATGGTCATTATGAGCCATTTGTATACTGCTCGTTATTGATTTATTAGGCGTTCATTATATTGAAAAGATGATAACGAATGACGAAAAATTAATTACAATTAATTCCGGAATATTCACTTTTATATGATATAAATCGTACCAAATATAATGATACAAAAATAAAAGAAAGAGTATGGATTGAAAGTTAAATAATATAATTTCACGTGTTGCTACTGCGTAGATAACTAAACATTATTGTAAAATTGCTATTAAATGGATAATATAAATATATCGATGCTAATCTGATGCTGATTAAGTGTTATGCTGTTGTATGGGTGACGATCGATTATATTTTATTTATAATATATATATTTTATTTTATAATATTTTAATCGATATTTTTGCATATCAATTTTTATATTTGTTGTGGTCTTTAGAATTGAGAATTCTTCTTCAAAAAAACAAACAACATAAGAAATCAATTCTGTTCCACTAATATATATGTAATATTATATATATTCGATTAAAAACAAAAAGAAAAAACGGATAATTTTATGGACAAAATGTAAATATTTTATAAACTAATTCATATGTATTATGTAAATTAATTCAGGATGTTTGTTTTATCTAAACATGATTCGTTTTTTCGAAAAACGACTAAAAATAATAAAAAAAAAATAAAAAAAAATATTCAAACAAAAATTGTTTGACGTAAAATTGGATTATGTGATATAAATCTTTTTTTTTTTAAAGATTTTTGAATCAAATTAGTTTGTTTAAATGTAATATACATTTATTTTTTATACACAACATGATAGTTTTAAGATGAATGAAAATTTTATTTGATATATTGTAAAATCAATAATACATGCTAAATTACTTAGTTACATAGTTTAGAAATCTCTTGATAGTAATTAATTTTTATAGAATTTCAATTTTATAAAAATTAAAAAAAAAATATTAAACATAATTTTCACTTAAGAACAATAATATATTGATATAAAATTTTTATTTCCATTTTCATCGTTAACAATATGATTCTTTTTTTAAAAGCTTGCATAAGATTTTGAATAAAAAATTTGAAAAATTATTATCACTATTATTTATCACTATTTATTTATTGTTATCATCAAACGATAATAAAAACATAATCAAGAACAGCACAATTAAACACTATTTAAAGTAAAATGACATGTATTATTCAATAATTTTACAACATATCATTGAAATAATCTAACTAGAAACTTGTTGAATTCTCTTAACATGTTTGCTGTCCATTGTCGAAGCATTATCGACTTAACACGCAATGTTTCATGTGGTATCTATCGACAGTATATCGATAAAGATCGACGAATTACCATTTATATTCATAGCTACAACAGAAATATCGATATCGATCTCCAATATGTAATTTAATATCATGCTATGTTCATTTTTTCATTACGATATCAGAAATTCATTATTATTTGTGAAAATGTAATATTGATAAATTATTTATAAATTACTATATATCATTAATTTATTTATAAATTTATTTATTAATTCTTATTAATTCTTTAATTAATTAAAATAGGAATAAGTACCATATAATGACTCTAATATTTTTATGGTGACAGTGAATATGTTAATTATTATATTATATATGTGTATAACATTCTATTCAAAGAATTAATTTTAATATTTTTTGAAATTTTCTACATTTTTCCATAAAAAAAAATTTTTAATTTTTAAAACATTATGTCAAAATTTATATTACGCATACTAAATAACTTTTGTCTGAACATTTTTTTTATATCTTTAATTCTTTTCTTATTAAATGTCCAGATAAAACAAATATTTGCACATTTCCATCCATCTAGATTTGCTAATTATAAACATATTACTTAAATATGATACTTATTAATTTATTATTGATTGATATTAATTTGTATGAATTTGGTAATTTTTAATAATACAGTTATGTATTTTAAATAAATATTTGTTTAATATTTTTTTTTGTTTTTTTAACGATTCCTTCTCCCATATAATTATAATTATAATTGTAATTGCATAATCTTATAATATTTCAAGAAATAAAAATATTTATAGTATTATAATAAGTTTATTATAATATTTCTTTTTAGATTAAAGAAATTTTTCTTAAATTTATATAATGAATAATATTATTCTATTATATATATTTTTTTCTATTCTTTTTTTATTCTGTATTTATATTTTTCAATAGATAATATTGCAATATTATTGATCATGATGATTAATAAGTTAATGTAAATTTATATTACATAAGATTATTAAAATATAATATTTTCAAACAATATAAACAGATATTCGATATCGTATTACAATTGTAATAATAAAATCTGAAAAACATTGTGTCCTACTTATGAAGAGAGATACATAGTATCTATATATATTAAGTTGTATAATTGATCTGTTAATATCCGTATTTAAAGTCATTTGTCGATAATTAGTGAAATTACAAAAGAATGGTTTGTTATACAATTTAACTACACGATTAATAATGAAAAATACTATGCTCAACTGAATTAAAAGTACGATGCATATTTAGAAATACAATTTCTTTCAATATGACACAATACAATTGCATACATTTTTAATAATTAAATTGTTAAAACGGATTCGAATATTGA
>NW_006264219.1:226531-228431 GCF_000469605.1 Apis dorsata | reverse complement strand
GAATATATAATGTATATATATATATAATGCATATATTTATAATTACAAAATATCAATAATATTATTATGTAAATTATATAAATGTGCATTTCTTAATAAGATTTACTTTAAGTAATTATGTATAACTATATATTATTTTTTCAATAATTTTTATTTATTAATTATAATTTTTATTAATTATAATTGTTCAATATTTTTTAATAAATTGATAACGATTATATAAAAAAATTAAATTGCAAGATAAAGAAGATCGTTTTAAATCTTAGACATATTTGAAATAAACTTATACTTATTTCATTATTATATAGGATATTATTATAATTATATATCTTTGGAAAGTTGATTTTACAAGACAAAACGCAAAAATTATTATATAATTAATAAATAAATCTTATTTAATATTTTTATATACCAATATTTGTATATATTTTGATTTCTAAAATCAACTTTTTAAATGTCGTCAATATTTTGATAATCTATATTTTCTAAATTATTATATTATTATTATTATTTATTTTTTTTGTGTAATACAAAAAATCTACTTATTATATATTTGATATTTTACTTATTATATAATATATTGTACATGTAAATTATATAAAGTATACAAAACATAAAAACATTTTATGCCTATTTATATAAAAATCTGCAAATTATTAACACAACACGAATTATTATTGTATATCGATTATTAAATTTTATCTCATATATGTATTTGGATTTTATCCAATTTAATTTTTATTTTTTTCATAGATCTTAAAATTTTTGAAAATGATAAAAAAACATCATTATAATAAACATTATAAATGAATTTTGAAAAATCACAAAAATCTTAAAAATAATAAAGCGTACTATCATTTTGTAGCGGAATATACAAATGCACTTTTTATAAAATGCTAAATAATTGCAAGATATAATATCTAAAGTACAAATTCATGTACACGAAAATATAATACAAATATTATTTAGTGGTATAATAATAATATCTATTGAATTATATTCTAAACTCTTATATTCTAAAAAAATATTATTTGTAAAAAGAAAAATGTATTATAACAAGTGTGTTTCTACATATTTTTTTTTCAATTAACTTGAGGTTAAATTAACGTTATTAATGTTACTTATTCTATTTTATTTCCCTCAGATAAAAAAAAACTTTCAACCAAATATAATACAAAATTCAATGAAATTATTGAAATTTTTGAAATGTAAAATGCTATAAATATAAAACATATGGAAATATTAAATCAATATGATGTGAAGTAAATACAAAAAAATAATTTAAATTTTTATATGTATATTATGAAAAGCAACACATTGAGAAAAAAAAATAAAATAGTAACTGGAAAATATTTGATCAACAGAAATTTCAGAGATAAAAAATTTTTGACCAAATATAATTCAAAATTTATTTTTGAAATGAATTTCTGAAACATAATTTTTAAAATGTAAATTTATGGAATAAAATACGTATAAAAATATGTATAGAGATGTTAGATTGGTGTAATATGAAATATTATATAAAAAAATGATTTTTATTCATTATAAGGAAAATACAGTGAAAAAAGAAAATAGTAATTGAGAAAAAATATTTGGCTGACAAAAATCTCGAAAATTATTATTGTAAATTTATAAAAAAATGAATTAAAATATTTTTTAAAATATTTCCACGTAATATTTTATAATATTTCTATGTTTTTACTATATATGCTGGTATTAAGTTATTAATTATATATATTATATTCTATTATATATATGTTAACTATATATTTAATTAAAGTTTTTTCTATATTTTTTTGTTTAAATAATAAAAAAACTTAAATTTTTTTTTTGTACTTATTTTCAAATCAGATTGATTTAACATTTCCATGTATTTGATATTTATATTATAACATTTTAT
>NW_006264219.1:222892-226206 GCF_000469605.1 Apis dorsata | reverse complement strand
TTAAATAAATAAATTTTAATATATATTATCATGTTTGAACAAAAATTTATTATCAAAAATAATAAAAATTACTACTTAATTCATTAAAGAATAAATAATAGATTTTAAAATCATAAAAAAATAATAAATTGAATTTTGAAAATTGAAATGTAAAAATTTAAAAAGCATATAAAAAGAAATTATATAATATATTATCTAATAAATACCATATATGAATTAAATTCTTAAAATTTTATGATATATAAATTGATGTGATATAAATTATAAATTATTATTATTATAAATTTATAAATTATTTTATAAATTAGACAATAATATTTTAATTTCATTTTTAAAATTATTTAAACAAACATAATTTAAGTTTTAAAATTATATGAAAAAAAGACTTTTAATTTTTTAACATCTTTTGTCGAATTTGATTTTATAATTTTAATTTTTTTCTGAAGATAATTTGGATAAATCAAATTTAGGTAAAACTTATGCATCTCGTAATGATATCAAATGTAAAAAAAATGATCAAAAAGATACAGAGAGACATCTGAAAATATTATTTGCGAAAATCAATTTTTGAATTTTTCGAATGGAAATTGCAAGAGCATAAAGGAGAAAGAAAATAATATATCAGAACAATAAGAAAAAACATAAAGAATAATGGAAAATTTTTCGCATAATATTTTTCACATAATAAAAAGCTTAAAGATGAAGAAAAATTCATATTATAATCATATGTATTGTTATAATATATAAATATCAGAAATATAAAAAATATTCACTAATTTTGAAGATTAAAAAATTGAAATTCGTAAAATGTTTATCAGTAATTTAAGTTTGGATTAAATAGTTTGGATTAAATAGTTTGGATAAGATGGCTATATACGACTAAAATAGAACTTGTTTCATTTATATAAACATTTATAATATATAAATTATTTATAATTTATAATTTAATAAATAAACTTCAACCAATATTTATGTATATTTATATATATTTTTGGCTTTTGGTGTTTTCTGGCTTTGATAAGATATTCATGAATTAATATCTTGTAATAAATTTCTTATATATAAACTTCTTTTTGTATGAAAATAATCATCATAACTATTAGTATTAGAATTGACATTATTTAATATATGCAATCTCTATGTAATAAAGTTTTTGATATTATTTTTTGATATTAACTTTTCTCAAAGTAATATCAAATTAATACTATGTCGAATCAAATATATGAAATTTTCTTAAAATATTAAATGAATTGGACAGAATTATTCAATAGTTTATTCGATAGTTTTTATTTCTCACATTAAATATTAATAGTTTTTAATAAAATTAATTTTTTAATAATATATTATATTTAGAAAGAAAGTTAATATCTAAATGAAAAAATCAGCATTGTATTATTGTAAACTTATTATTGTAAATTAAATGATTTTTTTTTATATTGATAATTTGAGAAAATTTCGATATTTCAATTTTTCAAAAATTTGGTTTCGTTTCTAAATATATCAATCAAAACCAGATATTGATTGGAACATAGCTCGACAAAGTGATTCTATTCTACTCTATCTTGCTTTTTCTATCTATTTTTTCATTTTGTCGGGCTATGTTCGAATCAATATCTAGTTTTAGTTATTAAAAACTAGAAAGGTATCGAATAGATATTGAAAATTTTGTAAAGAATCAAATCAAATATCAATATTTTTGACATTTTCAATTCGATATAATATTATTTTGATATAACTTTTATCGATATCGAAAATAATACCAATTAAATATTTAAAACTTCAAAATATACCTTTCTATTAAATATTTACATTCAACTATTTTTAAATGTCATCAATAATATCAATATTAATTCGATCACTAATTAATACGAATAAAATTTGTAACTTTAATAATTTTAAAAAGAATTTTTCGATTCGATTCCTCATTGGAAGAGAAGAACAATGTATAACGACGAATGAAATTACGAAGATTAATCCTTGAATTGAAGTTGGCTAGATACACAGTTATTAGCTGACAACCGCGAAATATGAATATTAACTATCGCACATTATTCAAGAAACTCTGCTATCGAACTGAAATACGAAGAAACGTAAAAAAATGTATATAATAAATTAATACTTATAATAAACTAATAATTAATTTATATAAAGTGTAAAATTAAATTTATTATGTATATAAATGATGCTCTAAACAAATTTCTATAAAAATATAATTAATGGGAAATATTTAAGAATAGTAAAACACAAAACAAAATTTGAATTCATGGAATCAAAAGAGGAAACAAGAAGAACAGAATATAAAATTCTGTTTAATAATTAGAAAGTAATATTTTATATATAATGTATATCCAAAATATACGCCAATCAATAAAAGAGTGATATATTTGCATAATACTATACCGACATATACTATATCTAATATATGCATCAATTAGTAAAAGATTAGCTTTATTATAATATGTCTAATATTAAAAATCATTCAATTTATTATTTCAATTATTATTCATCAATTTATCACCAATGCCATATTGATATTTGTAAATTTATCGCTTTTTTGAGAATTAAAGATAATAAAAATAAGAAAGTGATTGAAAAAAAATGCAAATCAAAAAAAAAAAATAAATAACAATTTGTTTTATAATCTAGAAAAACAATTAATTATATTCTATTTTTAATCATAAACAAAATATATTATTCAAAAATTTTATTATTTTATTTTAAATTTTATTATTTTACTAATTTTTATATTTATTTCAGCTTCTAGAACCAATTCTTCAAAGCTGTTCCACAAATATATCTATTGTATAATATAATATATAAATATAATAAAATAAAATACAATATATTTTTTCAAAATATTTTTAATAAAATAAAATTTTATGAAAAATATCAGATAAAAAAACGCAAATGAACTTGTTGTTGTCGTTTAATATTTTATTAGTTATTACATAATTCATATATATCTTAAAAATCCAAATGCTAAGAATTATTATTATTATTATATTATTATTATTATTATATTATTATTATAAACTTTAAAAATAAAATTATAAAATGATTATAGTTTATGAAAAATAAAATGAATAATATATAATTTTTATAAATAAAAGATTGCTATTAAGAAATTATGAAAAAAATGTTTTTTATTATGATAATGTTATTAAGTATATAGTAATATATTAAAAAAAAAAATAATGGAAAAAATTAAATAATTGAGATAATATTAATACATTACTGTTTTAATATATTAATTTATCGCCTGGTATTTTTTTAATTCAAGAACATCAAAAAATTACTTACTTTTTACGACAAAA